>NW_017671321.1:18700-122643 GCF_001879085.1 Nicotiana attenuata
ATCCCCTAAGGGTCCAAACAGTTGGCACAAAGCTCAAATATGGCATTTAGCCCAAAACATGATAATATCAAACAATTTGCTATCAAATACGCAGTAAAACAGTCATTCGGGATGGACTAAGTCACAATCCCCAACGGTGCACGACCCCACGCTCGTCGTCTAGCGTGTGCGTCACCTCAACATAGTCTAACGCTGTGTAATCCGGGGTTTCATACCCTCAGGACAACATTTAAAATCATTACTCACCTCAATCCGGCCCAGACTCTAGCTCGCGATGCCTTTGCCCCTCGAATCGGCCCTCGGATGCTCCAAATCTATCCAAAATCATAACGTAACCATCAAAATATGCTAAAGGAACAAAGCCCACTCGAAAATAATTGAAAAACAACGCAATTCCCGAAATTACCAAAACCCGAACCCTGGGCCCACGTCTCGGAATTCGATAAATTTTACATCATTAGATTCCTTATCTCCCCACGAGTTCATACATATCAAAAGTTCCAAAATCCGACCACAAATGGTCCTTCAAATCCTCAATCAAAGGCCTAAGTTTCCAAGCCCTAGTTTCCTCAAATTTTACTCTGAATTTCCCTTAATTACAGCTCTAATCCATGAATTAATACCATAGTAAACGAGTTTTCAATATCCAAAACCTTACCTCAATGAAGTCTCCTTGAATTCTCTCTTCAAAATCGCCCAAAACTCCAAAATTCGCGTTTAAAAATGGTGAAACCCTCTGAAAATCGCGAAGGAAGAAATATATACATTCTGACCCAGGCTTTTCGCACCTGCGGTAAATCCACCGCATCTGCGGTACCGCTTCTGCGGTCCTAGACTCTGCATCTGCGGTTTTCACTTAGATGGCCAATACCGCATCTGCAGTTAATATCTCGCACATGCACTACCGCAGGTGCGCCCACCGCTTCTGCGGTTCCAGCCAGCCTTCTACTTGGCCGCATCTGTGGCTCCCTCTGCACTTCTGCGAGCCCGCACCTGCGGTCCCCTAGCCGCAGGTGCGGTTATGACAGCAGCAAAAATTGCTTCAGCTCTCAAACTCAACTCTAACCTTCCGTCAACCATCTGAAATCACCCCGAGGCCCCCGGGACCTCAACCAATAGCACCAACAAGTCTTAAACTACCATTCAAACTTATACCAACCTTCAAAACACCTCAAACAACGTCAAATCAACCAAAACACATCGGATTCAAGCCTAAGGTTCTAAAATCTTCTGAATTCCGCTTTCGATCAAAAAGTAAACCAAACCACGTCCGAATGACCTAAAATTTTGCACACACATCCCAAATGACACAACGGAGCTACTGCAACTTTCGGAATTCCATTCCGACCCCTATATCAAAATCTCACCTATCAACCGGAAAACGCCAAAATTCCATTTCCGCCAATTCAAGCCTAAATCTACTACGGACCTCCAAAACACATTCCGATCACGCTCCTAAGTCCCAAATCACCTCCCGAAGCTATCCGAACCATCGGAATTCACATCCGAGCCCTCTAACACATAAGTCAACATCCAATTGACTTTTCCAACTTAAGCTTTCTTAAAAGAGACTAAGTGTCTCAAACCTTACCAAAACCTTTCCGAACCCGAGCCAACCAACCCGATCACACATAGAACTGATAAACAAAGCAATAGAAGCAGAAATGGGAGAAACAGAGCGGTAACTCATGAAACGACCGGTCGGGTCGTTACATCCTCCCCCTCTTCAACAAACGTTCATCCTCGAATGAGTTAAGAAACATACCTGAAGCCTCAAACAGGTGAGGATATCTGCTCCGCATCTCCCGCTCGGTTTCCCAGGTAGCCTCCTCCACGGGCCGACCTCTCCACTGCACTTTCACTAATTCTATATCCTTTGATCTCAACTTTCGAACCTGGCGCTCCAAAATAGCTGCTAGCTCCACATCATAGGTCAATCACCATCCAACTGAACCGTGCTGAAATCCAGAACATGAGACGGATCCCCAATATACTTCCGGAGCATAGAAACATGAAATACCGGGTGCACACTCGACAAGCTGGGTGGCAAAGCAAGCTCATAAGCCACCTCCCCAATCCTCCGAAGTACCTCAAAAGGCCCAATGAACCGAGGACTCAATTTATCCTTCTTCCCAAACCTCATAACACCCTTCATGGGTGAAACCTTCAACAGAACCTTCTCACCAACCATGTAGGACACATCCCGAACCTTCCTGTCAGCATAGCTCTTTTGCCTCGACTGCGCTGTACGAAGCCTCTCCTGAATCACCTTCACCTTGTCTAAAGCATCCTGTACCAAATCTGTACCCAATAGCCTGGCCTCGCCCGGCTCAAACCAACCAACTGGAGATCTACACCGCCTCCCATACAAAGCCTCATATGGAGCCATCTGAATACTCGACTGGTAGCTGTTATTATAAGCAAACTCTGCGAGCGGTAGAAACTGATCCCATGACCCTCCAAAATCAATGACACAAGCACGTAACATATCCTCCAATATCTGAATAGTGCGCTCGGACTGCCCGTCCGTCTGAGGGTGAAAAGCTGTGCTCAACTCAACCTGAGTACCCAACTCTCGCTGTACAGACCTCCAAAACTGTGAAGTAAACTGAGTGCCCCTATCTGAAATGATGGAAACTGGGACACCATGCAAACGAACAATCTCCCGGATATATATCTCTGCCAACCGCTCTGAAGAGTAAGTAGTACAGATAGGAATGAAGTGCGCGGACTTGGTCAGCCGATCTACAATTACCCAAATAGCATCGAACTTCTTCAAAGTCCGTGGGAGCCCAACTACAAAATCCATGGTGATCCGCTCCCACTTCCACTCTGGAATATCCATCCGCTGAAGCAAGCCACCCGGTCTCTGATGCTCATATTTCACCTGCTGACAATTGAGACACCGAGCTACAAATCCCACAATGTCTTTCTTCATTCTCCTCCACCAGTAATGCTGTCTCAAATCCTGATACATCTTCGCGGCACCCGGATGAATGGAATACCGCGAGCTATGGGCCTCCTCCAGAATCAACTCCCGAAGCCCATCTACATTGGGCACACATATCCGGCCCTGCATCCTCAACACCCCATCATCACCGATAGTCACATCTCTGGCATCATCATGCTGAACTCTGTCCTTAAGGACAAGCAAATGAGGATCATCATACTGGCGCTCTCTGATGCGCTCATATAAGGAAGACCGAGAAATCACACAAGCCAATACCCTGCTGGGCTCCGAAATATCCAACCTCACGAACCGATTGGCCAAAGCCTGAACATCAACTGCAAGAGGTCTCTCCCCAACTGGAATATATGCCAAACTCCCCATACTCACCGCCTTTCGGCTCAAAGCATCGGCCACCACATTGGCCTTCCCCGGGTGATACAAGATAGTAATGTCATAATCCTTAAGCAACTCCAACCACCTCCGCTGCCTCAGATTGAGATCCTTCTGCTTGAACAAGTGCTGGAGGCTACGATGATCAGTAAACACCTCACAAGACACACCATACAAATAATGCCTCCAAATCTTCAACGCGTGAACAATGGCAGCCAACTCCAAATCATGAACAGGGTAGTTCTTCTCATGAGGCTTCAACTGACGAGAAGCATAAGCAATAACTCTACCCTCCTGCATCAGAACACACCCAATACCAACTCTCGAAGCATCACAATACACGGTATAAGAACCTGAAGCTGATGGCAATACTAACACTGGAGCTGTGGTCAAGGCAGTCTTGAGCTTCTGAAAGCTCTCCTCACACTCATCAGACCACTGAAATGAAACACCCTTCTGAGTCAACTTGGTCAAGGGCGATGCAATAGACGAAAATCCCTGAACAAACCGGCGATAATAACCCGCCAAACCAAGAAAGCTGCGAATCTCTATAGCTGAGGACGGTCTGGGCCAACTCTGAACCGCCTCTATCTTCTTCGGGTCAACCTGAATACCCTCACTGGACACCACGTGCCCCAAGAAAGCCACTGAACTGAGCCAAAACTCACATTTGGAGAACTTTGCATAAAGCTTCTCCTCTCTCAATCTCTGCAACACCACTCTCAAATGCTCCGCGTGCTCCTCCTGACTACGCGAGTACACCAGAATATCATCAATGAAGACTATGACAAACGAGTCGAGATACGGCCGGAACACACTGTTCATCAAATGCATGAACGCTGCTGGGGCATTGGTCAGCCCGAAAGACATCACCAAGAACTCATAATGACCATATCGGGTCCTGAAAGCTGTCTTAAGAATATCTGAGTCCCTGATCTTCAACTGGTGATAACCTGAACGGAGATCAATCTTGGAGAACACTCTCGCTCCCTGAAGCTGGTCAAACAAATCATCGATACGAGGCAAAGGATACTTGTTCTTAATTGTTACTTTGTTCAACTGCCTGTAATCAATGCACATTCTCATCATGCCATCCTTCTTCTTCACAAAAAGAACCGGCGCACCCTAAGGTGACACACTAGGACGAATGAACCCCTTGTCAAGGAGTTCCTGAAGCTGCTCTTTTAACTCCTTCAACTCCGCTAGTGCCATATGATACGGTGGAATAGAAATGGGTTGAGTGCCCGACACCAGATCAATACCAAAATCAATATCCCTGTCCGGTGGCATGCCCGGCAGGTCTGCAGGAAACACATCGGGGAAATCCCTCACAACAGGAACAGAATCAATACTGGGAGCCTCTACACTGACATCCCTCACAAAGGCTAAGTATGAAAGACAACCTTTCCCAACCATACACTGGGACTTCAAGAATGAGATTACCCTACTGGGGACATAATCAGACAGACCACGCCAATCAATCCGTGGCACACCCGGCATAGCTAATGTCACTATCTTGGCATGACAGTCCAGAATAGCCCGACATGGAGATAACCAATCCATGACCAAAATAACATCGAAGTCCACCATACATAACAACAATAGATCTACTCGGGTCTCCAGACCCCCAATAGACACAACACACGACCGGTACACACGATCGACCGCAGCAATATTGCCCACCGGCGTAGAGACATGAACAGAAGAAGTGAGAGACTCGCAGGGCATATCCAAATAACGGGAAAAGTAAGATGAAACATAAGAGAAAGTAGAACCACGGTCAAATAACACAGAGGCATCTCTGCGGCAGACTGAAATAACACCTGTAATCACCGCATCTGAAGCAACCACATCAGGCCTAGCTGGAAGTGCATAGAAGCGGGCCTGACCACCACCGGATCGACCTTCCCCTCTGGGGCGACCCCTAGATGACTGTCCTCCACCCCTAGCTGGCCGGGTGGGTGGTGAAGCAACTGGAGCTGAAGTCGAGGGCTGACCCCTCTGCTGAGATAAACCCCTAAGACGACGAGGACACTGCCTCCACATATGACCCATCTCTCCACACTCATAACAACTCTCGGGTGCCGGAGACGGGGATTTGAAGGAACCCCTAGCACCGGAATAACTAGCAGACGCACCTAGCGTAGAAGAATCCTGAACTGATGGAGCACGGGACGAACCCTGGCTGGAAGGGCACTGAGTGAGGAATGACCCTGTTGAGAACCGTGAGAACCATGGCCAGATATTGCCCCACGATAACCTGGGCGAGCTGACTGAGCATGCCTGAATTGACGGCCTCTACCGTGCTGAAACTGGCCCCTCGAAGGAGCACCCCCAAAACTACCATGTCCTTGAGGCCTCTTGGCCTCCCTCTCCTCGCGCTCCCGGCGATGAACTGACTCAATCTCATGAGCAATATCCATAACTTCCTCAAACATAGCACCTAATACTCTCTCCCTAGTCATGAGAACCCGAAGCTGATATGTGAGGCCATCAACAAACCTCCTGATCCTCTCTCTCTCTGTAGCAACCAGCCAAATAGCATGTCGAGCTAACTCTGAGAACCTCATCTCGTACTGAGTAACAGTCAGGTCCCCCTATCGTAACTGCTCGAACTCTCTACGCAGCTCCTCCCTGCGAGACTGTGGGACATACTTCTCCAAAAATAGAGCGGAGAACTGCTGCCAAGTAAGAGGTGCCGAACCAACAGGACTACGCCTCTCATATGCCTCCCACCAAGTGAAGGCAGCTCCGGTAAACTGAAAGGTCGTGAAAGCAACCTCGCTGGTCTCCAGAATACCCGCGGTGCGAAGAATCCTCTAACATCTATCTAAGAAATCCTAGGCATCCTCGCCCTCTGCACCACTGAAAGTAGGAGGCTAGAGTCTGCCAAACCTCTCCAATCTACGCTGCTCGTCCTCTGGCATAACTGGAGCTACGTAACCTTGAGAAGCTGCCACCGGCTGGGCTAGTGGTGCCTCCGGTGTTTGTAATCCCTGAACCACCTGATCGGGTGTGTGGGCAGCGGGAGTCTGAGAGCCTCCCCCTACCTGAGAAGTGGCTGCGGCAGTAGAAACCGCGACCGCCTAAGCAAGACTCGTACATACTGTCAAGATCTGGGCCAAGGTCTCCTGAAGACCTGGAATCACAATGGGCACAACTGGTGCCTGAGCTGGTACTGCTAGAGCGTCCACAACTGGGACCTGATCCTGAACTGGGGTAGCTGGTGGATCTGCGGGTGCTGCCCCAGCTGCTGTGTGGGTTGCACCTATGCCCCTACCATGGCCTCGTCCGCGTCCTCGGCCTCTAGTGGCTCCCGCTGGTGGTACTGGTGTTCGTCAATCCTGACCGGTTGCTCGTGTCCTCACCATCTGTGAGAGAATAGAATAACAGAAGTTTAGTACTCGGATCAACAGATTCGCACGACAAAAATTTCAAGAATATGAAGTTTTCCTAAAAGTTCTGCAGCCTCTCGAGGATAAATACAGACGTCTCCGTACCGATCCGCGAGACTCTACTAAACCTGCTCATGACTCGTGAGACCTATGTAACCTAGGCTCTGATACCAACTTGTCATGCCCCTAAACCCGAACCCGATCGTGATGGCGCCTCTCGTGATGACAAGGCCACCCGACACACTTCCATTTCATTTTAAGCAATTAAAATAATAAATATTAAGTCTTTAACAGAATAAAATCCCAAAATAAGGTAAACAATACAGTTTGCGGAATAAAACACAGCCCGACATCGGGGTGTCACCAGTCATGAGCATCTAAAATAACACTACAAGTCTAAAAGGGGTATACTCCACTATTACATAACTAAAACAGAAGGAAATAAGATAGAGGGAGAATGCACTGGGCTGCAAATCGCCGGGCAGCTACCTAGTGAATCTCCGAAATCTGCTGGACAGCTCTCAACCCTCGCAAACAGGACCTGTAGCGCCCGAATCTGCACACATGGGTGCAGGGAGTAAAGTGAGTACTCCAACTCAGTGAGCAATAACCATAAATGAAGACTGAGAAACACAAAATCACGTTAAACACAACAATAAGCTATAAGAGGCAGAATAAAATTAGTAAATGCAATTAAACAGTGTAATCTCGTAAAGCATCTTTTAAGCAGTTAAACAAATAAAGGAAAAATAGCTAGAAAAGGTAAACACATAAAAATGGCCCCTCGGGCACAATAACAAATGAATCAGCCCCTCGGGCAATAACTTAAAACAATACCAGCCCCTCGGGCTCTATCTCATATCACAATGGGTACCCGCGCTCACTGGGGGGTGTACAGACTCGGAAGGGGCCCCTTACGGCCCAAGCGCAATATCAAGCCATCTCGTGGCATAGTCACTAGGCTCCCGACCTCATATCAACAAGCCACCTCGTGGCGTACAATCTCAGGCCCTCGGCCTCATAATCATAGTCAGTGTATCAACACTGCAGCGTGCAGCCCGACCCAAAAGTATCCTCACAACACAGGCCCTCGGCCTTACTCAGTCAGAATCTCATAAGCCACTCGGGCAATAGTAAAACATTATGCTCAGCTCAAAAATATCTTTTAAAATATCATTTAAGGTGTTTAAAACAGAGTAAACATGGCTGAGTTATGAAAGTAGTAAAATATAGCATGACTGAGTACAAGTATAAAGTCAATGGTGAGGAAATGGCAATAAAAATCCCCTAAGGGTCCAAACAGTTGGCACGAAGCCCAAATATGGTATTTTGCCCAAAACATGATAACATCTAGCAATTTACAACCAAATACGTAGTAAAACAGTCATTCGGGATGGACCAAGTCACAATTCCCAACGGTGCACGACCCCACGCTCGTCGTTTAGCGTGTGCGTCACCTCAACGTAGCCTAACGCTGTGTAATCCGGGGTTTCATACCCTCAGAACAATATTTAAAATCATTACTCACCTAAATTAAAAGAAAACACAAAATATTTACTTAATGAAAATGGGGCTTTTAAACAATTAGCACGTGTACGCACTCGTCATCTCACGTACACGGCATTCATATAACAAGAGTGCCAAAATCCTAAGGGGAGTTCCCCCACACAAGGTTAGGCAAGCCACTTACCTCGAACCAAGCTCAATCAATTCGAAATCACGCTCTTGCCACGAGTATCCAACTCCGAGTGGCCCAAATCTAATCAAATAAATTTCATAATGTAAATATAACAACAAATAATGAGTTTAGCTAAAGGAATAGAAGCTAAGTCAAGAAAATAGATAAAAAATGCCCAAAAATCCTCCCCGGGCCCACGTCTCGAAATTGGGTAAAAATTACGGATTATGAACACCCATTCACTCACGAGTTCACTCGTATAAAAATCATCCCAATCCGACACCAAATTCGAATTCAAAACTCAGATTTTCCATTTGGGAACTTTTCCCCTATTTCCAAACTTTTAACCTTAGATGATAAAACTAACAGCAGATTAATGTATTAGAACCAAACTAGAGTTAGAATTCATTACCCAATAGTTCTCCTTCAAAATCTATCAAGAAATCGCTTTCCACCGAGCTCCAATTCGATTTTAGAAGTTATGAACTCAAACCCTCAATTTTTCATATTTCTGCCCAGCGATTTCTACTTCTGCGAGGGGTCCACCGCATCTGCGGTCCCGCTCCTGCGAATCCTACTCTGCACCTGCGAAATTTCATTAGACGGCTAGATTTTGCACCTGCGCTCCTTTACTCGCAGATATGGTTCCGCTTCATCGGTCCTTGAGCCGCATCTGCGATAATTGATTTCCAAGCCACAGACTGCATCTGCGGTTGCCTAACTGCTTCTGCAGCGCCGCACTTGTGGTCCGAACTCCGCAGTTGCACAACCAACATGTTTAGCAAGTTCAACAATTGCCTAAGTCTAATTCAACTTCCGTTAAGTATCCGAAACTCACCCGAGGCCCCCGGGACCTCAACCAAACATGCCAACTAGTCCTAATACATTATACGAACTTAGTCCAACCCTCACAACACATCAAACAACGCTAAAATCACGAATCACCCTCCAATCCAAGCCTAACAAACTTGAAATCTCAAGAATTCTACAACCGATGCCGAAACCAACCAAAACCATGTCCGATTNCCCGTAAGGCTTCATTCTCTTTGGCCAATGTTTTTCTCACCTTCATCAGCCGCGGCTTGCAAGCTATTTTCAAATCGGAGGTCCTGGACCTGTTTTTCCAATGCTCCTATGCGGGCCCTATATTCATTTTCTTTAGTTAGCCAATCCCACTGTTCTCGTGATGATTCAACAAATTCCTGGATGTGAGGTCGTTTGGCCGGTCTTCCGAATGCAACGTCCCTTCTATACCAAGCCTGATAATCAGGCGACACTTCTCCTTTGGCTCGATCTCGAACACAAGTGTTCGCCGTCAAATACTGACATTCGCTCCAGACCTGACGGACCATTGCTTCAGGAAACTGGCCATCAGGGCCAATCTCAACCACTTGCAAACTAAGATCATCATCCTTGGGTACTATCTGGCATCTCCCCAGCTGTCTCAACACTCGATACGGTGCGTAAGGCTGAATGCTTCTAAGCCCCATCAGAAGGAAATGTGGTCGGGCTGCCGGCATGTATACGATTTCATCAACGGGTAACCATCCCAGTGTCCACTCTATTTGGCTAGCAATGAGGGACCAAAAATATGTTGTCCAACCTGTGACCCCTTCTGGCAATTCAACCCCTTTAATCCTCGTGTAAAACTCTTCTATGCATGTTTTTTCAGGAGACCCGTAGCTCAAAAACTGAGGACGAGGACACAGATGCTCGATCATCCACATTTGTAACAATAGATTGCACCCTTCGAAGAAAGCTTCCCCGGCCTTGCAAGCTGTAAGAGCACGGAAGACGTCAGCCAATATCATAGGTGCCAGTGTACTTTTGGCTTGAGTAATTAATGTGCTGACGACCCTAGCTATTTTTATGTCAATGTTCCCATCCTTCCTTGGAAATACCAGAAGCCCCAGGAAAGCTACCATAAAGGCGAAACGTCGATGCTCTTCCCACTTTTGGCGGTTTCCTTTGCTACATATCTTACTTTCTGGGTTGTTGAACCCCCAATATGGCCGTATCGCTGATATATGAAACTTAGAGTACAAAAGCCATTTGCCAAATCTGTGTTATGGACGGCTCTGACTATCTTCAAAGAGTCTAGAAATCTGTGCACGGCTACCACTCTGGGGGCAATCAAGTATTTGTGCCTCAACGGAACCTCATCCTTTCCAATGTAGCCAGCTATTTCCTCTAATGTCGGGGTAAGCTCAAAGTCCGAAAAATGGAACACATTATGTGCTGGGTCCCAACACGTAACCAGTGCTCTAATAACATCTCCTCGAGGCACAATATCGAGCAAACCGGTAAGCCCTTTCAAATGTTTCTTGACTGCATCTTGCCCTTCTCCGCCTAAATCGTTCAACCACAGACGTAACTCCAAAGGGATTTTATGCACGATTGAACATAATTCATTTTGAGTCGTGCTCATCCTGCACATTTATTAAGGTGATTTTAATCACTTATTTTGACCTAAAAGAGGAAAATGGCACAATCCCTGTTCAAATTTCCAATTTAAACAAACAGCCGGTATTGCGGATACGGCCTTTCAGCACTTCATAAGGAAGATTTTAAGGCTGTGCCTGCTAACCGTTTAGAAGATGACTCAGGGTGGCTGTTCTTGCAAAAACAGCCTTCCGGCGCCCTTTTTTGGGGACATTTGGCTTATTTTTGACAAGAATGGCATCACCCGACTTATTCATGACGAAATTAAAAATTTTGGTATTTCTGGCTATTTTTGCAAAAGGGGAGGTTGGACCCGATGAGGGTTGCCTACGTATCTCACACCCGGTGAGAATCAAACCTGCGTAGTTCGGGCAAATAAATCTAACTATTTTTGAAAACAGGACTCTTTTGTTGTTTTTGTTGGCAAATTCACTATTTCTGAAAGCAAGATTCTTTTTTTTCCTTTTCAATGGTACATTCTTTTCCTTTTCAATGGACCTCAACCAAATATGCCAACTAGTCCTAATACATTATACGAACTTAGTCCAACCCTCACAACACACCAAACAACGCTAAAATCACGAATCACCCTCCAATCCAAGCCTAACAAACTTGAAATCTCAAGAATTCTACAACCGATGCCGAAACCAATCAAAACCATGTCCGATTGACCCCAAGTTTTGCACACAAGTCACATTCAACACTATGGAACTATTCCAACTTTTGAAATCGGATTCCGATCCTGATATCAAAATTTCACTATTGATCCGGAAACTTCAAAAATTCAACTTTCGGCATTTCAAGCCTAAATAAGCTACGGACCTCCAAAACACAATCTGAACACGCCCCTAAGCCCGAAATCACCCAACGGAGCTAACAGAATCGACAAAATTCCATTCCGAAGCTGTCTTCATAATATTCCAACTACGGTTCAATTTCTAAAGCTTAAGCTCTCATTTAGGGACTAAGTGTTCCAAAACACTCCGAAACTCAAAACGAATCTTCCCGGCATACCACAATAGCAGAAATAAACACGGGGAATGCAGTTAATAGGGGATCGGGGTATAAATTCTCAAAATGACCGGCCGGGTCGTTACAAGACCTTATGTCTAAATAAAATCAACTAGGGGTGGAGACCCTAGGGAGTGGAGATCCTATGTCTAAAAAAATCAACTAGGGAGTGGAGACCCTATTTTGGAGAAGGAGACTAGGGAGTGGAGACCCTATGTCTAAAATAACATCAACTAGGGAGTGGAGACCCTATGTTGAAAATGAGACGAGGGAATGGAGACCTTATGTCCATGATTTTGAACTTTCTTTCTTTTCTTTCTTCTTTTTTATTATGACAATGAGTAAAATGCTGGAAAGAATTTGGAGCAGACTTCCCTTTTTGGAGTTGTTGCTATTGTAGAGCTATTTTTGTCTCCGCGCGATTTCTTTTTGGTTGCACCTGCTTCTTGCAATGTTGCTTTGGATTACACCCGTTTCCTGTTTTTTAAACAAAAAATAATTTGTCAGTTTGAAACGGTGTTTGGTTTTGTGGCGTTTAATGTTTCAGTCACCTGATCTCGGTCCGACTTCTTTGATGATGCTTTCAACAACAATTGGTAGTTTCCTGGATACCGATTGCATTTCTGGCCCCGGAGAACCTTTGGCTTTTCCAAACATTGCCATAACGGTCGGTCACGTGGGACTTAACCTTTTTTTTCAACTTTATTTTGCCTTTGTAGGCCTTTGACTTATCACGACCCTAACTCCAACTAGTCGTGATGGCACCTAACGCCAACCCGCTAGGTAAGCCAATTGACAATAAACCAATTCCAATAAAATTTGATAAGACAAATAAATAAAAGAAAATATTTGAATCTTATACATTTCCCAAGGACTGGTAGTATAAATCATGAGCTTCTACGATTAGAATTTATAAAGCTGGTATGAAACAAATACATCATCTGTTCGAAATGTACATAAACAAATTTTTATAAATCTAAGGCTACTATGAACAAGAGGTAGCTACAACTGGATCGCAAGTACCTCTTCAAATCCAGCTCCCGTCGAACACAACTGCAACAACTTCCAACATCTGCACTCAAGCTGCAAATGTGTAGTATGAGTATAACCGACCCCATGTACTCAATAAGTAACAAACCTAATGTCACGACCCTAAACCCGGACCCGGTCGTGATGGCGCCTCTCGTGAAGACAAGGCCAGCCGACACACTTCCAATTCATTTTAAGCAATTAAAATAATAAATATTAAGTCTTTAACAGAATAAAATCCCAAAATAAGGTAAACAATACAGTTTGCAGAATAAAACACAGCCCGACATCGGGGTATCACCAGTCATGAGCATCTAAAATAACACTACAAGTCTAAAAGAGGTCTACTCCACTATTACATAACTAAAACAGAAGGAAATAGGATAGAGGGAGAATGCACTGGGCTGCGAATCGCCGGGCAGCTACCTAGTGAATCTCCGAAATCTGCTGGACAGCTCTCAACCCTCGCAAGCAGGACCTGTAGCGCCCGAATCTGCACACAGGGGTGCAGGGAGTAAAGTGAGTACTCCAACTCAGTGAGTAATAACCATAAATGAAGACTGAGAAACACAAAATCCTGTTAAACACAACAATAAGCTATAAGAGGCAGAATAAAATCAGTAAATGCAATTAAACATTGTAATCTCATAAAGCATAAAAACCGCCCCTCGGGTGTCACACCTCCTTTTTCTACACCTGTGAGGGTGTAAAGGAGTTTTTCCAATTAAAGGACAGTCGGAATGGGATTCATTATTAATATTCAGAGTCACCACTTAGGAGATTAATGGTGTCCTAAGTCACCGGTTGAATCCCGATCCGAGGAAATTATGACTCTATTAACGGTCCGCGAACCAGAACTCCGAGTAAGGAATTCTGTTAACCCGGGAGAAGGTATTAGGCACTCCCGGATTCCGTGGTTCTAGCACGGTCGCTCAACTGTTGTATTCGCTTTTATCTGATCTTAAAACATATTCTAACCTATGTGCCTTTTGTTTTAACTGCTTTTACTTTATGTCTTTTAATAAGAATTGCAACGTTATGAAAATGTATCTCGAACCACGTTACACCAGTGCACCCGTGGCTTTTGACGCATTTCGACTCCGTTGAGATTTAGATTTGGGTCACATAAATGTGCACCCGTATTTAAGAAGGTAAGATTATTAAGAACGCGCCTAAAGGGACTATCGTGTCATTATCTTTGGGGAAGGCCGTGAAATTCGCTAAACGGTCCATCCCGAAGTCTAAGTTTTTCTGTATGTACATTTATCGAGGGCCCCGTAATTTGTTTGCTCTATTTGGCGAGGCTCATCTCATTGTAATTTGTAAAAGGATATCCTAGGATTTTTTTGTTTTTCTCTTTTTTTTTATTGTCTTCTACAAATCAAAACAAAGGGTCCTACCCAATTAGTAGTTTCAATATCCTATTATGTCCGGAATTGACTTTGAGTTTGGTACTTGATACAGGCAGCCTCATTGCTTGAACGGACTTCCCCAGCGTGGCCTTTGTACAGGCCCAATATGGAAAACATGCAACATTGGATCAGGGCTAAACCATACGTTATCAAAAGCCCAATCCAAGTTGACTTCGATTTATTAACAAACCGAAATAGCCATTTGCCTTGTCTTTGGACCCATCGGCAGAATACCATTAGACTACCAATGATTTAATCCCAACCCTTTTGGCTTTTACCACGTTTTGGCTACTGGGATGCATACAGAAATCAAACTAAATTGAGGCTATCACAAACACAGCTTTATTACACACTCATGAGGCTTAATGACAACTACTACTGCTACTTGGACGTGCTGGTAAATTAACAGAGTTATAATATAATACCTAATCAGATTTGCACTTGATTAATACCTACTCTGAATTTCGTGTTGAATTGAGATGACACTAATGCAAAAACAAAGCTCATACGAATCTAAAATATACTCGAATCGACTCATCAGTCTTGTTAACACAAGTCATACAATAGTCCCATTATTTCAAATCTCGACGACTGCTACTTGCCCTGCTTTAATACTACAGCCTACTAGTTCAAGTGATGCAGTTATATACGATTATAGATCTCAACAACTACTACAAACTGGAAATCCAAGGTGACAGTACAAGTCATTTTTAAAGTCCTAATTACAGTCCACATTTAATTACACTGGTCGACCAACTGAATCACACATTACAATATTCAGCCATACAACCACAACAAAATTATTTAAACATAACGAAATAGCATATCCAGGATGGAGAATTGACTTCAACTTTTATCTCAAGTTGTCAACAAGAAGAGGTACATCAAATAAGCTTGAGACATGTACCTGGTATTGGAATAACAAGAGCAAAGAGAGAGAGGTCAGTGATAGCAAATGTAGCAGCAGCAGTTCAGGAAAGTTTCAACAATCCAGCAAGTAATCAACCAACACAGCACCAGTAGGATCAAATTTCGACTTAAAACCAACTTCTCAAAACACCCAGGACACTTCAGCAGTCAAAACCCAATTAAACTAGCCCAAACAAATTGAATGAACTCCCAAGATTACTCGAAATCCAACAGAAAACTCTCTGAATCTTCAAATTACCAAAATGAACTCATAAATGTAAATTGGCTACCAAAACTAGAACCTAGTTAGGAGATTGAATGAAACAGTTTGTTTTTTTTGGTTTTTTTTTTTTAACTAAAACTGGAAGACGATTTGGATCTCAGATTTGAGTTCTTAAACTAGAACTTTTGGAGGATTTTTTAGAGGCTGAAAAACTTGTGAATTAAGGTAAATGTATGCCTATTTACAGGTGAGCTTAGGTCCAATTTCAGATTTTCCTTTTACCCCATTGGTCCCTATTTAATTCTATTTTTTATCCTTTATTTTCTGACTTGTCACACAAGTAACTACCCTAAGTTTACTGAATTTCAGTTTAAAACCCCTTCTAGAAAGTCCTAGGGGGTTCTATTCTGATTTTCTTACCCTTAGAATCCCTAAATTACCCTTGTATTAATTCTGAAATCACTATTTTTAATAAAACTACCCTTTTCCATACCCAAACTACCCCAGAAACCCTTTTGGAATTACTGACCAACCCAAACCCAATTCCAACCACACCAAACCCTTCAGCTTGATCAAACGCTAACTATGACTAATTTCAAGGATCTGAATTTGTTCAGTAACAAACAAAGTTCTCAAATACAACTCGACCCCAAAGAAGGATCACAAATCCAAATAATCCTAAATTATGGCTTGAATTAACTGCTGAAAAGTAGAAACAACAACTACTATCGGCCATTTTAACAGTCGACAACAAACAGAAATTAATCACCTAAACAAATTATGAATTAAAACTGACTTAATACCAACAAAGCTAAAGCACCGGCAGATTTAAACACAAGACGTCTAAACTAATGCAAAATTACAGTCTACACACTTTAGGCTAATTTTAAGAACAAGAGATTCAAATAATAAAAGCAAAAGGAATAAGAAAACTTACTTATGTAAGATTGAACGAAGTCCAGACTTCAATCCGAGTCTCGAAATGATGTTAAACGTTTGTTCTTTGTCAAGAACAAACGAAAACATGATTTCGTGCCTCAAATTCAACGCTGGACTCAAGAATTGGAAAGGATTCGAGTGGTTCGACATTCTAGGGTTCTGCCGCCCTTCTGATTTGAGATTCGAGAACTTCACGAAACATTTGAAGGAGACCAGTTAGGGATTTTGGAAGAAGGAGGTGAAGAGGGTTTAGAATGTGAATTTCATGAAGTTTGGGAGGTGGCGCCGCCGTGTGCGGCGGCGGCGGCGCCTAGGGTTTGGGGAATTTGGGATGTTTGGTTGGGTTTTGGAAGAAAATAGTGACGGATTTGGAACGAGGAAGGAACAGAGATTCTGGGGTGAAATTTTGGGGTCGATTGGGGTTGCGCCGCCGGCGGCGACGATTTCCGGCCGGCGAAGATGGGAGGAGGACGGCGGGGTAACGCCGGCGTTACAGTGAGTACGAGGAGGGTGAGGGATGTTTAAGGTTTTGGATTATAATTTCAAGGTACACGTTTTTATTTGGTATTNAATGGAGTCTGCGAACCAGAAATTCTAAGTAAGGAATTCTGTTGACCCGAGGGAAGGTGTTAGGCACCCTCGGATCCCGTGGTTCTAGCACGGTCGCTCCACTGTTGTATTTAGTTTTATCTGATTTCAAAAACATGTTCTAACTTATGTGCTTTTATTAGTAACCCGCTTTTATTTTTATTTTTAATAGGAATTGCAGCGTCGTAAAAATGCTTCTCGAACTACGTCGCACCAGTGCACCCGTGATTGTTGACACATTTCGACTTCGTTGAGATTTGGATTTGGGTCACATAAATGTGCACCCGAATTTAGGAAAGTAATATTATTAAAATACGCGCCTAAAGCAACTACGCGTTTTGGCTTTGCGAGGGCCATGAAATTTGCTAAATGGCACGCCTCGGATTCTAACTGTATTAAAAGAAATAATTGAACGGGGGCCAAGCATCTGAGACTTTATCGGGCTTGGCGCGCCTCAATTTATTCCAGCTTAACGGTTCTAAACCAATTCATGAGGGCCATGCACTACGAGTTATCTAATTATGGCTCACTTCAATCTATTTAATGGGCTTAATCCGCCAGAACTAAATGTGATTAAAGGCTTCCCTCCGACTGACTAATAATTCACACGAGGAGAGTTACTTATTTCGAGCAAAGGGATCAGTCTAGCACAAATGGACCGAGGGCCCAACTAATAAACCTGATGTGATTAAACATGGTTGCAGATTTAATGCATGAAGAAATCGGGCTCCAGGTGAAGCCAGGCCCAGCGACGTGCAATCAACATTGTGTCCAGCATGGGGCCCAGTGGTCCACAGGCGTAAGACTACTTTGAATTCCAAATTAATATCAATCCAAGTTGGCTCATGAGAGAGCCCAATTTTAACGCAGGCCAGCTTCAAACAGAGATGAATTCCCTGGTTCGATACCGCACAACAACACAAGGAAGTAGTCTTCGCGTTTGATTCTACAGCACAGGTTATTTTGCCTCAAGGGAATTAAACAATTTCTGATTCTAAAACACATTTCAATACCTTCCACGCAAACACCTTAATCCAAACATCAATATGAGCCTAATTTAAATTATAGCAACCATCTGGGAATCATTATTGAAACTAACACATAATTATTCAAGTTACTTGCTCACTAAATGATATTTAGGACTTCTAGTTCTAACCTTTATATGTAATATTAAGACATTGAGAACATGAACTACAATCAATTCCAAATGTCTCAACAGTATCGAAAATAGTCTGGTCCAGTCTTAATTATACAGTCCAGATTTATACACATACAAATCGATTCTAAACTATGCTGTAAAATTAAATTTAACGCCTATTTAACTACCAACACCCATAGTCCAGGCAGCATATTTCAGGATCAAATAAGTGAGTAATTGTATTCCATTTCAAGCTCAAAGTTACAGCAGAGTCGATTCGAGCGTGTACCTGGAAGTCAGTGATCAATAGGAAGAAGAAAGATCAGCAGCAGTAACAGTTCTCAGCAGCAACCCAGGAATAAGTTCAAAATTCAGTAATAAATCAGCTGACACAGCAAATTCAGGAACAGATTTGAAAACTCCAGCGATAGATCAAACACAGCAACAATTTCTATCACTGAAGCAACCCAAAACCAGCTCGAATACCCAGAAATGAACACAGGAAAGCAAACACTCAAACCAAGATCACAGTTGACTCGAATCTCCCAAATCCACTGCCTAGATGACTCAAACTGTCTTCAATCCTCAAATATTGAACAAAACACAAGGCAATTCAAGTAGCTTTCATCCTATATGAGCTAGAGAATTGAATTCAATGATCGAATCTGAAAATGACCTAAGTAACACTAATATAACAGTAATTTTTTTTGTTTTTGGATTTTTGAAGGTTTGTATTTCAAATCAGGTCTGAAATCGGAGAGGAATTTTTTTGGGGAGGATTTTTGGAGCTGAAAAACTTGTTGTACAAGGCAAGTGAATGCCTATTTATAGGCAAACTTAGGGTCCAATATCAGATTTTTACTTTACCCATTAGTCCCTATCTTAATTCTATTTTCTACCCCTTGTTTCTTGACTTGTTACACAAGTAACTATACCTATTTTATTAAAATCTATACTAAAGCCCACTCTAGAAGGGTCTATACCCATTACAATTCCTATTCTATCCTTGCCTTGGTTTTGATTTTACCAATCTTAATGAAACTACCCTTTTTTATGCCTAAACTACCCTTTGAACCCTCTTGGAATTACTGAGCTACACCAGACCATTCCCCTGTTACCCTAGTAACTGGTCAAGAACTAACCGTGGTTAAACAAGATCCTATCCTATTCAGCTATAACCAGAAAATCCTAAAAATTAAACTAGTTAAACAATCAAGCAATTAAACTTAAGAATCAGTGAACCAGTAATTTAGGCAATTTGAAACTAAATCAGATTATCAAAAGTGCTCATGAATCAACACAAAATCAAACTAGAAAAGATCGAGGCAGGACAGTATTAACAAAATTAATCAAAACCTAACACTCTAAATCATTCAATCATGAAGGTAATTAAAAGGTAAAGAAATCAGGATTTGAACGCAAACTACGAACAACCAAAACAGCAGAGTGACAACACTCAATTTAATCTGAAACCTTGTTCGAATAGCAGTTTGATTATACAAACAAAAAGAAGAGATGAAGCAAAAGGCCAAGTATATGAACAGGACACAAATACAACAAAGAGAGAAAAAGAAGATGAAGTAAAAATAAGAGCTCACCCACCGACTCGGATTCAAGGTTGAACTTCTAATTTAACCCCTGCTACAATGTCAATCACCCTTTCTTTGTCCAGGCACTGATAAAAGCATTAGCCTGGGGCAGGCTTAGGACTAAGGAAACTAGAGAAGGGCCTTGCATGCTTGAGTTCTGGATCAATCCTCAATTCAATTCTTAGATTCAAAATTTGGGGAGCTTGGTCGATATTCGAAAGGGAAGGAAGACAGATATAGGATGAGGGAAGAGCGGGGATGATTTGGTGCTAATTTGGCGTGGTTTGGACGGAGTGGCATCATGGCCGGAAAACTTCAAATCAATATTCGAGCATTTCTGGTTAGATTCGAAGGACAGGGTTTGGGGGGTTTGAAAGAGGAGAACAGGGCGGTCCTAGGGTGTTCATTTGGTTGGATTTGGATGACTTTGCGTCTTGGCCGGAGGTTTTTGATCCAATATTCGAGCAGTTCGACTGTGTTTTGAGTGAATCTAAGGCCAGATATGGAAAGAGGAGGAGAAAAGGATTTAAGGGTGTTAATTTGGACGGGAACGGAGGCCGGCCGCCGCCGTGAGGCGATTTCCGGCGGCGGAGCACGGCGGCGTTACAGGGCTCTGTTTTGGGGTGAAATGAGAGAGACGACACGGGGGGGTGCAGGGGTTCGGACATATATATACTTAGTAACCTAGGCTTCAGGACCGTTAGATTAAAAAACCTCGACGGTCCTGATTGAAAGTTACTAGACGACGTCGTTTAGGAGGGGGGGGGGGGGTCAGACCTGGATCGGGTTAATGCAATGGCTTGGGCTGGTCTCGCTTGGGCTTGGCTGACTTTGGGGAAAAGAGCATTGGGCCTGGGTAAAAGAATAAGGACTTGGCCCAAACAACTCTCTTCTATTCCTTTTCTTTTCCCAAATTCTTTTTTTTTTAGTTATTTTCTTTTTCCAAAATTTAAATGAAAAAAAACTCTAAATTAATTCCTATACTTTAATTGACCTAAATACACTAATTAAGCCTAAATGATAATTATCAAAATTTAAAAAGGAAAACTACTAAAATCAAAAATTAACTCCAAAATTGCAAATTAAACTATTTTGTGATTTTTCCCATTTTATAACTAACTCACTAATTAATCCTAAAATGTAAAATTAAAATCCTAAATTCAAAATGCAACATACTTTTGTAATTTTCATGAATTAAATAAAATAAACAATGCACAAANATTAAAGATGGCCCAAACAGACTTATATTTCTATTCTTTTCTTTCCATTTCTTTTCAATTTCAAATCTTTTTCTTTCTTTTCTAAATAAAACCTACATTAATTCTAAACCAAAATTATCCTACCAAATTAGATTAATGTTCAAAATAATATTTACAACAACTAATTAAATACCAAATTAAAAGAAAACTGCAAGATTCGCAGCTAAATGCAAAATGCGTTATTTTTGTGATTTTCTATTTTTGTAACACAAATAGATTACTAACTAATTTAAAAATGCCAAATTAAATCCTAAATGCAAATGCAACATATTTTTTTGTATTTTTCATGAATTAAATAAAATAAACATGCACAAACAAATGCAAACAATTAACACAAAAATGCCACAAAATTCAAAAAAAAAATTGCAAATAATGAAAAGAAATTATTTTGTTTGAATTTTGGGAATGATTCATATATAGGGGAAAAATCACGTGCTCACATCGACCACAATAACAAACGAATCAGCCCCTCGGGCAATAACATAGAACAATACCAGCCCCTAGGGCTCTATCTCATATCACAATGGATACCCACGCTCACTGTGGGGTGTACAGACTCTAGGAGGGGCCCCTTACGGCCCAAGCGCAATATCAAGCCAACTCGTGGCATAATCACTAGGCTCCCGGCCTCATATTAACCAGCCACCTCGTGTCGTACAATCTCAGGCCCTCGGCCTCATAATCATAATCAGTGTATCAACGCTGCGGCGTGCAGCCCGACCCAAAAGTATCCTCACAACACAGACCTCGGCCTTACTCAGTCAGAATCTCATAAGCCACTCGAGCAACAGTAAAACATTATGCTCAGCTCAAAAATATCTTTTAAAATATCATTTAAGGTGTTTAAAACAGAGTAAACATGGCCGAGTTATGAAAACAGTAAAATATAGCATGACTGAGTACAAGTATAAAGTCAATGGTGAGGAAATGGCAGTACAAATCCCCTAAGGGTCCAAACAGTTGGCACGAAACCCAAATATGGCATTTAGCCCAAAACATGATAACATCTAGCAATTTGCAACCAAATACGCAGTAAAACAGTCATTCGGGATGGACCAAGTCACAATTCCCAACGGTGCACGACCCCACGCTCGTCGTCTAGCGTGTACGTCACCTCAACATAGCCTAACGCTATGTAATCCGGGGTTTCATACCCTCAGGACAACATTTAAAATCATTACCCACCTCAATCCGGCCCAAACTCTAGCTCGCGATGCCTTTGCCCCTCGAATCGGCCTCCGGATGCTCCAAATCCAAGAAAAATCAGAACGTAACCATCAAAATATGCTAAAGGGACAAAGCCCACTCGAAAGCAATCGAAAAACAACGAAATTCCCAAAATTAACCAAACCCGACCCCCGGGCCCACGTCTCAGAATTCGATAAATTTTACATGATTAGATTCCTTATCTCCCCATGAGTTCATACATATCAAAATTTCCAAAATCCGACCACAAGTGGTCCCTCAAATCCTCAATCAAAGGCCTAAGTTTCCAAGCCCAAGTTTCCTCAAATTTTACGCTTAATTTCCCTTAATTACAGCTCTAATCCGTGAATTAATACCATAGAAACGAGTTTTCATAATCCAAAACCTTACCTCAATGAAGTCTCCTTGAATTCTCTCTTCAAAATCACCCAAAACTCCAAAATTCGCGTTTAAAAAATGGTGAAGCCCTCTGAAAATCGTGAAGGAAGAAATATATACATTCTAACCTCGGCTTTCCGCACATGCGGTTCAGATATCGCACCTGCGTAACCGCTTTTGCGGTCCCAAGCGCCGCACCTGCGGTTTCCACTTACTCGACCAATTTCTGCTTCTGCAGTTAAAACATCGCACCTGCGCCATCGCAGGTGCGCCTCCTAGACCGCTTCTGCGGTTTCAGCTAGCCTTCAACCTTGCCGCATCTGCGACTCCCTTTTTACCTCTGCGAGACCGCACCTGCGGTCACCTAGCTGCAGGTGCAGTTATGATAGCAAATTCCAACACTTCAGCTGCCAAACCAACTTCCAAACTTTCCGTCAACCATCCGAAATCACGCCGAGGCCGCCGGGACCTCAACCAAAAGTACAAACACATCATATACCACCATCCAAACTTATACCAATCTTCAAAACACTTCAAACAACACCGAATAAACCAAATCACATCGAATTCAAGCCTAAGGTTCTAAAATCTTCCGAATTCCGCTTTTGATCAAAAGGTATACCAAACCACATCCGAATGACCTGAAATTTTGCACACAGATCCAACGGAGCTAATGCAACTTTCGGAATTCCATTCCAACCCCTGTATCAAAATCTCACCTATCAACCGGAAAACGCCAAAATTCCACTTTCGCCAATTCAAGCCTAAATCTACTACGGACTTCCAAAACACATTCCGATCACGCTCCTAAGTCCCAAATCACCTCCCGAAGCTATCCGAACCATCGGAATTCACATCCGAGCTCTCTAACACATAAGTCAACATCCGATTGACTTTTCCAACTTAAGCTTTCTTAAAAGAGACTAGGTGTCTCAAACCTTACCAAAACCTTTCCGAACCCGAGCCAACCAACCCGATCATACATAGAGCCGATAAACAAAGCAATATGAAGCAGAAATGGGGGAAATGGAGCGGTAATTCATGAAACGACCGGCAAGGTCGTTACACCTAACCTTAGGATGAAAGTAGTGACGAGCTGGAACAAAGGTCGGAGTCCAACACCAATAGCCGACAATGGTTCATAACAATATAATGAAAGTATAAAAGAAGTAACTCAGAGATAAAATGCTCAGCTCGTTCACAGTTCTAGGAAAATAGGCCTACTTTTCAAGTATATCAGTGAAAACCAAATCTTTTACCGAAATCGCCAAAAATATGAGTAAGTTTGAAAACTGTGATTTCTTTCCCAAAGGCTTTCAACACGTGAATGTTTCATTTTCAAATTTCTTGAGGAAAATACATCTCTATGCCTACATGTCAATGTATGCATGCCAACTGTAATACCATTTATTGATAAATCCATTTGCATACTCTCGGTGCATCAATGTACTCAGTCCTCCCAATCACTCAATCCTCACAGTCACTTAGTTCTCACAACCACTCAGCCCTCACAGTCACTCAGTCCTCCCAATCACTCGGCATTAGGCACTCGGCACTTGGCACCCGGCACTCGGCACTCAGTAGGTACCTGCGCTCACTGGGGGTCTATACAGACTCTGGAGGGGCTCCTTCAGCCCAAGCGTTATAACAAGCCAATCATGGCATAAATTAGTAAAACATGCTGCGGCGTGCAGCCCGCTCCCATCATAAATCAATGAAACATGCTGTGGTGTGCAACCCGATCCCATAAACATCCTCAACATCAGGCCCTCGGCCTCACTTAGTCCTCAATCTCTCCAGTCTCTTGGGCTCTCAATGTCATGAAAAATCATCCCAAGAACAATGAGGTGATGTATCAATAAATGGTAATAGAGACTGAGATATGATATGCATATGAATGCGTATGACTAAGTATGTAAATGCAATGTAAGCATGTAACTCAACAGCATAAGTGACCTCAGTAGGTCCCGACAGGATAAGCATGTAGCCTAGACATGGTTTCTAACATGGGTCATTGATTAATAGCTCTAATACGTAGAGATTTCATGGTTACAGATAAGATTAGGTAACTATACAGTACCACAGGGATAACAAAGTCACAATTCACACGGTGCACGCCCACACGCCCGTCACCTAGCATGTGCATCACCTCAACACCAAACACATAACACATAATTCGAGGTTTCATACCCTCAGCACCAAGTTTAGAAGTGTTACTTACCTCGAACAAGCCAAATCCGATATCGAGCAAGCCAAACAATGTCCCAAAATGTCATCATGCGTGTACCGACCTCTGAACTACTCGAAACTAGCCAATAAAAACTCAAATACATCAATTAATGCCAAAGAAACAATTCCAAAATGATAAAGGTCGAATCTTTAATCAAAAGCCCAAAATTGGCCAAAAAGTCCAACCCGGGCCCGCACCCCGAAACCTGACAAAATTCACAAAATTCGACAACCCATTCAATTATGAGTCCAACCATACTAGTTTCACTCAAATCCGACTCTAAATCGACGTTCAAAACTCAAAAATTTTCTTTATAAACTTTAGGCTAAAACCCCCATTTCCTCTTTAAAATTCATCAACCAATTGCCAAAATGAAGATAGATTCATGAAATATAATTATAGCCGAGTAGAGAATACTTACCGCTGTCCACATGGTGAAAGTCGCCTCAAATGTCACTCTAATCCGAGCTCCATAGCTCCAAATATGCTAAAATAGTCGAAACTTCTGTAATAGAGTACTTATAATTCTGCCCAGGCATTCCTCTAACGCGAACGCGGAAAATCCATCGCATTCGCGATGAAAAAAATTATCTGCCACCAAAATACTCTACGCATTTGTGGCACAAGCCTCGCGAACGCGATACACACAGAAGACAGAACTACGCGAACGCGGTAAAAGGGTCGCGAACGCGATAAAGAGGCCATCGACTGCCCAGCTCAGCCATACACTACGCGAACGCGTGAATACATTCACGAACGCGATGCACAATATGTAGCAACCTACGCGAATGCGAAGAACAGCTCCCCCCAGCCTTCAAACAACTCTACGCGAATGCGAACAGCTAATTGCAATCACGATGAAGAACTGTGACATAAGAAATCAGCAAAACACAGTAGTGCCAAAACGATCTAAAATCTGTCCGATCCTCACCCGAGCCTTTCGGGACCCCGTCCGAATATACCAACAAGTCCCGAAACGCAACATGGACTTATTCGAGGCCTTAATCACACATAACAACACCAAAACGACGAATCGCATGAACTTTGAACTTTTCAACTTCCATATCTCGTGCCGAAACATAGCAAATTAACCCGGAATAAGTCCAAACTTTGCACACAAGTCCCAAATGACATAAACGACGCTATTCCAATTCCCAGAACCACAATCCAAATCCGATATCCACAAAGTCAATGCTCGGTCAAACTTGTGAACTTTCAAAACCTTCAAATTTCTAATTTTTGCCAATTTGTGCCGACACCTTCTAGAAACAACCAAATGCGAATCAAATCATAGGCCCGAGTACAAAATCACCATCCGGACCTATCGGAACCATCAAAACTCTATTTCGGGGTCAAATTCAATAAAAGTCAAACTTGGTCAACTTCCAACTTAAAGCTTCAACAGTGAAATTCATTCTTCCAAATCGATTTCGAATAACCTGAAAACCTAAACCGACGATTCACATAAGTCATAATATATCATACAGAGCTACTCATGCCCGTAAACTACCGAGCGAAGTGCAAATGCACAAAATGACCGGTCGGGTCGTTACATCCTCCCCAACTTAAACATACGTTCGTCCTCGAACGTGCCCGAGTTGTTCTTAAGCCGCCAGATCAGCGTGTACCCTTACCATGCACATCCCCAAGGGTGATTCCACGCCACCCTATTCCATATAGGCCCAACAACACAACATACTGAAGATCATTACTTCAACATTAGCCCGTAAGCCACAGAATCCTATTTCCAACATCTGGAATTTCCTACAAGACCCAAACCTCGCAATCTACACACTGTATAAGTCTGAACAAGTTGTATCAATCCATAAACATAGCCCAAGATGTAATCACAGGATATACCACATAACTTTAATACTCATAGCTATAATATCCGACCACAATACTGCTCGAAACAAACCCAGTATCGGTAATACACATCATATTGAACAAAACCTCGTTCTAAAACCTTCGTACACTGCCAATGATGAAAGAAACACACAGCAACTCATAACCACTTATTAGATCAACAAGTCATGGGTTCCCTCTCCTTTGACAAGAACAGTAGAAAATTTCTAAGCCGATCAGCGACATTATCCTTTCAAATATACTGCAACCAGATCCAATAGCACCTATTTTAGGTCCGACGACCTCATCTTATCAAATACAACGGCCGTACTGCCATGCCGTACCAATAAAACTTTAAGACACACACCGTTCAATCCGTGCACCAATATGCAATAATTCAAACGTACTCAAACATAGTAAATGACTCCAATGAGAGAACCATCCCGCAAGCTCAACAAGTACCAACACCACGCAATGTTAAGAACCCATCACACACCGTAGAACCAAAACACACGAATCTAACATAAAGGATCATATCCCAACATAACTTCACTGCAATGCGCGACCCCATCAAAACATTGGTCCACATGATATACCTCAAGTCGCAATGCTCAAAATCAACAATCACGCGTAATTTGACGTCTAGTACCAAAGGTGCATGACCATAATCACTGAGAAGCAAATAAATCAATACCATAGTCCGGAAAGAACATAATCAATGCGCAATCAATCATCCAACACCCTAATACCCCTCTCACTCAAATTCCTCTATAAACCCTAAATAGAACCATACTAAGTGTGCATAAAACCAACGAATCACACCCCTTATAGCATCGAAGAGTGATACATAAAACTTTAACAGAACACGAATAAGATCAAATCTAACTGAATGGCATATCCCTCAACAATAGCAGTACAGAGTCAACCAATCCGACTCGGTGTACAATACACATACTCATTGGGCCTACCAATGGGTCCCAAATCGACTCTGGTCATCCACAATAGTTAAATAACCCACAGAAAGTCCACAATGACTGAATCATAACACATACTATCATCTGGCTAGCTTTGGCCACAACTTCACAGTCCACAACCACGAAACAATCTGCTTCTGAGAACTCCCCGTCTCCTAATTCATAGAACACACGAATCACCATATCTGCTGCCAACTCCACCGCCTGAATTCCTAACACCTCTCTCATACACGATCATCCCACGAGGAATGCTTCCATAATTCTTCCGTGCCACATAGCAAAATCCGAATATCAATAGTCAATTAACCATGCGAGTACCGCAATACCAATGAAGCATCCGCAAGTCAAAACTCAGTGCTCCTGCTGAAATGTGCACCCTCTCGGGCATTACCAAGTAATTATACCATTCATCTAGACATCTGAAACCGTCCATGCTGTCTAAGAATTTATGATCTCCCCTTCAAAACTGACCCATGACCTTGCACATGCAAATCTTAATCCCACAAAACGCACCACATCTATCATGCCATCATAGGAAAGGTACGAGAATCTCATAATCAACTCTGAATCACAAGCAAACTACATACTCAATTAGCCAGGAACCTTCCATTTGATCTCATCCAGGAGAAAATCCCAATACACAATATGTTCCTCATGCCAGTAGGAAATATCCACCTTGAACCGTGTTAGAAATCACCGAGAACTCTTCGAAACCCATTTTCACATAACCAGGCCATCAGAACTGATTCTCTCTAACTCAACCAAGTCATGCAGTTCTCCAAACCCAAGATTATTGTCACAAAACACCTATAGAGACTCACCACATCATAAGTACCCAAAGAACCAATCATATCCATTACTGTGTCGATCCAACCTACTACCAAGCTGTCCTATTTCTCCGAGTTCCTTCCAAATTACCTTCAAGTTGACACTTCTCCTTGCTATTATACTACAACCCTTAAACTAAAGCTCACCATAATAGATCCTAGCCTAAAATCACACTACCCTAAGGCCCATAAGCCGTTGTATTTCCTCTTAAGCACCCCAAAAGTGCCACAATAGAGACACCCATTCTGAAGAGACCTTATATGAATCTAAAGCCATTTCCTTCACCTTCCTGATACTGAAATGTAGAATCCATAATGATATAGAAATATCGCGAGTCTCGACACCATCCAATACAAATCTCAGATTCTAGCCAAATACCAACCTGAAGTCCTCAATTGCTACATATAAATCTTGAATCCATTAGAATCATTCTCGAGAGTCATTCACTCTGCTCAAACCTCAATTGCACCTCCCCAAACAGGCCAAACGACTTGTGGCCCATTAGCATGAAGACACCCAAAGAAGTGACCCCACCTTAACGCAACCAAGCAAATTCCTACTCACTAGACACTACATCCTTCACGAATAACCACTCAATCATCCCATGATTCCCATATACCCATAGAGTTTAATACAACCCATATCCATAAATTCCCTTACACGAGTCATCCTCAATATCAACCTCTGCAAGTCATAACTAATTCACAAGTATACCTCAAACCGAAACAAATACAACACATAACCGTGTAATCAACTTGTCGATAGCAGACTCCTCTACTTGTCTCAAAGACATGGAATAAAACATATGATAACATACAATAACCATACACCATTACTGCCATAATACCATAGTGGGATTCAACTAAATCCTTTATAAGCTCATGTAACACAAACTGTAATAACCCGACCGGTCGTTTTGGGCCCTAGCGTGTCGTTCAGCAGTCTGAGGCCATGATCAACTTCATTTCATGTATTATGACTTGTACGCGTGGTCGGAATTGAATTGCGGGAAGTTCAGAGTTGATTTGGAGAGAGAATTCTCATTTCGGAAGCTTAAAGTTGAAAGAATTAACTAGGATTGGATTTTTGAGCAAACAACCTCGGAGAAGGCTCCAGCAGGTTCGTATGATGATTTCGGACTTGGACGTATGCCTAGATCGGGTTGTGGATGACCCGGGAGCGTTTTGGCGCCATTGTGGAAGTTAGCATTTTAGAAGAAATTTCATAAGTTTGGCTTGAAGTGCATTTCAGTGTTATCGATGTCCGTTTGGGATTCTGAGTCCGGAAGTAGCTCCGTATGGTGATTCTGGAGTTGGGAGCGCGATCGGAAGTGAATTCGGAGGTCCGTAGGTCATTTTGGAGTCATTTGGCTAAAGATAGAAATTTGAAGATTTCTGGGAAGTTTGACCGAGAGTTGACTTTTTGATATCAGGGTCAAATTCCGATTCCGGAAGTTGGAGTAGGTCTGTAATGACGAATATGACTTGTGTGCAAAATTTGAGGTCAATCGGACGTGATTTGATAGGTTTAAACATCAAAAATAGAAGTTTGAATATTAAAGTTCATTAAGCTTGAATCGGAGTGCGATTCATGGTTTTAGAGTTGTTTGACGTGATTTGAGGCTTTAAGCAGGTCCGTGTTATGTTATGGGACTGAGGTGTGTGATTGGACAGGGTACCGGGGGCCTCGGGTGTGTTTCGGGTTGTATTGCGCTCTTATTTGATGTTTTAACGTCGTTTCTTTGGACATAAAGGGGTACCATATTAAGCAAATGAGCTCCAAATTAAGTATCTATTGAACCATTAGATCCGTATCGTAATTATGGAGCCATAGCAAAAAGAATCGTCGAATTTGGACATCGTATGAGGGAGTTATGCTCATTTCCGTGTCGGGAAAAAGTGCTGGTTGCTGTCATAACCGCAGATGCAGTCATCTTTCCGCAGATGCGGTAATTTTTCCGCAGATGCGGGACCGCAGATGCGATCATTTGTCCGCAGATGCGGAAACTGCTGGAGGCGGTGGGGGTTCTTTTAAAAATCGAAGTTTGGCTCATTTTCACTTCATTTCTTTCGTGGGAGCCGATTTTTTGAGCAACTTTGGAGTGCCATTTTCATCACCAAGCATGAGTTTAGTGATCTCTACTAGTTTTGAGTATATACAAGGTTTATATATGGATTTAGACATTGAAATTTGCAGAAAACTTGGGGTTTGAGGGAAAACCTAAAAAACTAGTATTCTTGGATTTTGACCACGATTTTGGGTATGGAATTTAGAGAAAATCATATATTTCACTTCGTGAGGCTATGGGTAAACTTTATCTTCGAAAAATTTCGGATTCCAGGCACGTGGGCCCGAGGGCGTTTTTGTCAACTTTTCGATCGGGGTTAGGAATTGTTATAAATTGGATTATAATGTGTACCATAGCATATATTAATGGGTTTACATAATTATTGGCTAGTTTGGAGCGTTGTGCATTGATTCGAGTCTTCGAAAGGGCGTGGAATGCCGGTTATGGATCTTCGGAGCAAGGTGAGTCTCCTTTCTAACCTTGTAAGAGGGAATTGTCCCCATAGGTGAATTAATTGGTTATGTGCTCCTATTTGTGGGGGGCTACGTACGCACGAGGTGACGAGAGTCCGTGCGTAGCTACTATTATGCTATTGTCCGGGTAGTCTAGGACCCAAAAACATGTTATACTTGGATGAATTGTAAACTTATTGACAGCTCGAATTTCTTAAACCACATCGAATTAATAAATAATTTCAAAAAGGATTAAACTTCTTTTCTTACATCGTTAAAAGAGGAAGTGGCTTTTATTTGAATAAATATTCTCCGATAAATTCTTAATTGGCTATCTGAGCATGTATTCTATGTGTACCTGCGTCGCACGTATGATTCGCGAGCAGGGGATTGTTTATTTCATGTTGACCGCGTCGCATGGATAGTTCGCGAGCGGGGTAATAGATGCATCTATGGTTCGCGCCGTTCGACCCTCGGCAGTGCACAGTTTATTTTCTGTTGGAGCGGGCCGTACGCCTCGGCATGATTTGCGCATGCTTGTATTGCTGCCTTTAACTTATTGAAGTTATTATTGCCTCTTCATGGCTTGAGAATATTTGGATAAATAATGAAAAGGAATTTTGGGAAACTTCCTATAAAAGAAATAATTATTTACTTGTTTCCTCCTATTGGATTAAAAATCATGTTTATAAGAGTCCACGATTTAATGAATTGTTGACATCATTATTGGACCATTAGTAAGTGTCGAAGTCGACCATCTCGTCTCTACTTCTTCGAGATTAGACGGGATACTCATTGAGTACACATTGTTTTTGTACTCATACTACACTTCTGTGCATTTTTGTTGCACATGTATATGTAACTCTAGTGGCCTACGGGCGTAGCAACACGGATGATTTGGGGACTAGGTGAATTGCATTATTCGAGGCGGCCCGCAGCTAGTATAGTCCCTTCCAGTATATTGTATTTACTTTCTGTCCACTGTATTCTGGACGGATGTTGTATTATATTATTTCTTAGAAATTGCTCATGCACTTGCGACACCGGGTTCTGGGATGGTTTTGAAATATTTTGTATTAATTGCTTATTATTTAATTTTAATTGAAGCAGTTGTCTCTTTACTTATAAAATTAGAAGGAAAATCTGGGTTTTCAAAATTATCTAAATTGGAATCTAATTAAGTATTTTAGTTGGCTTGCCTGACAGTAGTGTCCTGCGCCATCACGACCCTTAGTGGATTTTGGATCGTGACAACATGGTATCAGAGCATTAGGTTCCTAGGGTCTCACGAGTCATGAGCAAGTCTAGTAGAGTCTCGCGGTTTGGTACGGAGACGTCTGTACTTATCCTTGGGAGGCTGCAGGATTATTAGGAGTACTTCCCTTCTTGATTCCTTATCGTGCGATTTGATCCTTGGAGGCGTATGCCTTTAATTCATTCCTACTCAATCTTACGCAACGCGAACCGCTTGTTATAAATCGAGAATCGAAGAACCGTAATGGTACTACAGATGTGATACGGGATGTTTCTCCTTGTATAGCTGATTGGATTATTATCGTCGCTCTGTAGAAGGATATTTTATTGTTTCAGCCCAATAGCGGTACTTCTGAGGGCTCTGAGGCTAGGCACAAGTTGCCATGATGCTTACGAATGATTTTCCGCAGTATTTATATGATGGTAGGGCGTATGCCTACGTGACGGGGCAGTGAATGACTTGAAGGGAGGTTTACTAAGTACATAATCAAGAGATTCAGTATTTAATTCCCGGCAGGGGAAAGGCAATCGGACTAAGAACGGTCAGATATGGGCTGGTGGAGTAATAAGACTTGGTATTTGCAAGCGTGGTGGAGCTTTCTTCTATGATGGGGTGTCGTTGTCCTAATTGAACATACTAAGTTTGTCGGTGTTATGATCTTCCACAATTCGCCTTTCGGGACAAGATATTATGAAACAGTATTGGAGATACAGCTATCATATTATCGCAGGGTGAAGTGGTTTAGGATTGAATCAGTATTTCTAATGTTGACGGTTCGAGAAAGATGACCTTCAGAATGGTTTAAATTTAGCAGCAATTGTGGCTTCAAGTGCCACGAAGATAGATTTTATTTAAGGCAACATCTGAGCAGCAAAGGATGAGGAAACGCATGTGGGAAGTGTCAGGCGGTGGCTAAAATTTCTAGAAGGCCGAGTATAAGAGGCCAAGGGTCGAGTAGTCGATTAAAGGGATGAGTTCCGCCAAAGTGGGAGAGTGGCGGAGTTGCATATGGACATTAGGGTAGGATGACTATGCGCCTTAAGGAGAGTCGGGGATGACTTGGGAATTTTAGTGATTTGGTTATTGAGGTCTACAGATTTAATTTTGAGCATGGGCTATTATGCGGTAGGAGATTTGGTATAACGGGAAGGAGCTGCTGGAAAAGAAGAAGGATACAACATAGCTTTGAACTGGAAGAATGTTGCCGCACGTTTAATTGATGTCCACGAGGGGTGAATGGACTTGTGCAGCTGGAGAGTGAGCTCGGATTCAGGATGGGTTATTGATGTCGTAGTGATTGTACCCCGTACAGCAGCGTTGGAAGATGTCGGGGAGTGATTTCTACAGGTGGGTTATTCCAGTGAGTAGGTTAGCGGCCGCGTGGTTGGCGAGGCTTCTGCGAAGAATTCTAGTGGTTATACAGCGAAGATGTCGGTCGTGCAAATGTGGTTGATGATTCAGAGTATAAAAAGGGGTTTTTACAATAAGATTCCGAGAATTTTGGCGGTTGATTGCGCAAGGTTACGTCAATAAGAGATAAAGAGTCCTGGTGAATTCCAGAGTTGTGTAATAATGGCTTCAAGCTAAGTGGGAGAGTCCCACCGCCTATGATTGGGTTGCATGGTTAACTACTTGCGAGGTTTCTGGTTATTACCATATTGATGGGTTACTCCAGCTACGGAAAAAGAACATACGTGGTAATTTGAGCAAAGGAATTGTTAAATGTGTGCTATGGTTAGCCTTATTGGCTCATGTTCAGATTCGGAAGGGATTCAAGATTCGTGCTTTGTATAGATGCGGGTTCCAAGGAAAGTGATTCGGCCGGGTTCTTCGCCGAGAGGGTATTCATGTGATAGAAGATTCATGGAGTTTATTAAATTTGGGGCCAAGTCAGAGCAGGTGGCTCTCAGCAACGGTCCTAGTGAACTCAAAAGTTAAAGTGCGATGCCTAATGATTTCGAGCCTATAGGTACGGTTAAGCATCAAGCTTGATAGCAGCCTATGAGAAGAGGCACAGAATGTTCTATGATGTTTTGACTTGCGATGTAGCAATTGGGAGGTACGAAATGGTTCGTGGGATTTGAGACAGCATGGTCTCGTGATTTAGGGTCACTCGGGTTGAGTGTGGATGGAGTGTGTTAAGTGTTGAATGGGGTTATCATTGTTTCTATGGAAATCAAGGACAAATTGGAAGAAGAGGGATTGGTTAGCCATAGTCGAATTGGCATGTTGCTGGTAATGATCAGATCTTTCAGCACGATCAAGTTATGCAAGTGAATTGTGACGGTGCGTGCGAAGCATGTCGGCCGCCGTAGTTAGTGTTATTCAGAAAGTATTCTACCGTTGTGGCCTGTTATGTGGAGGTGGACCCCGGAAGGGCTATGGTGGTTTAGACCACTACTTAGAGATTTACATATTCTACGGTCATAAGAATTCACCTGTGTGTTGCTATGGTCCTCCTGAAGTGAGTTAAGTGGAAAGTTTTATATGATGATGTGTCAATCTAACAGTGTTTCCGAAGCTATGATGAATAACAAGTTCTATCATTTATTGCCATGTTAAGTGCAGTGAGTGGCATGGAATCTGAAGTGAAGATCAAGGTAGCAGTTCGGTGTTGACAAGGATTTCACGAGCTCGGATAAGCAGGAAAGGAGTTTCGATGTTTAAAGTAAGTTGGTTTGTCATCAGTGTCGCCTGAGATCGGTGTTTTGTAAAAAGGGCTTTGCATCCTGGTTAATGATTCTTGATCGCTTTTCAGCGTTAGTGCGGCCGGTGGTTTGGAGGTACGACCTAGTTAATTGTTATGGTAAGTTGTAGGAGTGTGTCCCACTGGAAGATTGTATAAGTGTGGCAGGTAGTCACATGATTGATTAAAGACTTAAACCAAGTATGAAGGTTGTGATAATATCGTTGATTTGAGAATATATGCCTGGAGGGCACTCACTCTATTGAGTCGTGGACTGCGGATGATTTCTCCGAGTATGATGGATGTTCTTATGTGTTATGAGCGGAAGAGGAGTTATTATGGACCTTTGAAAGGTAATTAGCCTAGTTCAGTGCGATTAGAATCGGCTTGAGGTCGGTGGATGGATTCAAATGTGAATATGGGCTCTATATCAGGCCAAACATATTCAATTCAGTAATACACTCCTTATGGAGGAGTAGTCAGGGTGTTATTTTGTTGTCAGATATTTCATGTAGTGATACGTCGCGCTGTGTGAGTTGAGAGGCGGCTTGAGAAATTGCTTATGTGTTGAGGATCCGCGTAGAGATGATGTTATATGAGCAGGAAGGCTTTTGAGATTTCAAATCGCATATCGCACCTCAGTTGTGCTTGAGTTTTGTGGCTTCTGGCGCTATATGTCTCCCCAGTGATAGAATTATGCACTTAGTGTGCTTGTGACCAATATTCGGTATATTATTGAAATGAGCAATCTAGCTCGGTGCGTATCTCCTTATGCGAGTTTTATGGGTGGATCGGGTGGCACGCCGCCATGGTTATGTTGTTTGGATCGGGTTGCGCGCCGCAACAGTGTGAAGCTGAGTACAGTTACCCGTATCTGTTTTTATGTGTTTTGTTTCCTATTTTATGAGGAAAGCTTATATTAGCTGTGTGCCCGCTTCGCATGTATGATTCGCCAGCGTGGTGTTTTTTTAATTAAGTCGACCGCGTCGCATGCATGATTCGCAAGCGGTGTAGTTGAATTTCCTTCTCAAAGTTTGCTTTCCTTTATATCACGTTCGATATGGTAGCCTATTGGCACATTGTAGTATAATAGCGGACTTTTGGTCATGTCAGGGTGGCTTATTGCCTGAGCAGTTCGTACTGGGTGAGACGAGATCATTAAATTCGAGATCAGTGTAAACTGAGTATATGAAGTATATTAAGGAACCAAGACCATTATTCGATTCAGAATGAGGTGAGGGTTCTTGTCAGGAGTATAGACCCAATGATTTGTTGATTCAGCAATTGGTTATGAAATTCTATGCCTATCTTCCGTCGTGGCAGTGTTGTAAGAGTTAGAGCAAGAGCTATGCATATCATGAGGTGCGTTGTGAGCATCAGAGTCATGGAATTTCGACTAAATTGATTAGAGAATGTTATTGTGGTCCTATGAAAAAATGGTGGGAGGGGTAAATTCAGCTAAGGTATGCAGTCGTGCTTTGGTGTTGCGTGTAGATGTTGATATGGTGAGCGTATGTTGGAAACAAGCCTAGCATTGAATTCCGGATGTTGGAATTGGACTTTAAGGCTGATTTGCTTGAATAAAAGGAAATATCTTCAGAACTGATCGAGCTAATGTGCTCAACTGAGTTATGGTAGCATGGGAAGGTGCATGAGGTGTTAAACAGTGATTTCAGACTACTTCAGTGTAGTTCTCAGCACGTTCGAGGACAAACGTATGCTTAAGTGGGAGAGAATGTAACGACCCGGAAGTTGGAGTAGGTCCGTAATGACGAATAATGACTTGTGTGCAAAATTTGAGGTCAATCGGACGTGATTTGATAGGTTTAAACATCGAAAATAGAAGTTTGAATTTTTAAAGTTCATTAAGCTTGAATCGGAGTGCGATTCATGGTTTTAGCGTTGTTTGACGTGATTTGAGGCTTCAAGCAGGTCCGTGTTATGTTATGGGACTGAGCTGTGTAATTGGACAGGGTCCCGGGGGCTTCGGGTGTGTTTCGGGTTGTATTGCGCTCTTATTTGATGTTTCAACGTCGTTTCTTTGGACATAAAGGGGTACCATATTAAGCAAATGAGCTCCAAATTAAGTTTTTATTGAACCATTAGATCTGTATCGTAATTATGGAGCCATAGCAAAAAGAATCGTCGAATTTGGACATCGTAATAGGGAGTTATGCTCATTTCCGTGTCGCGAAAAAGTGCTGGTTGCTGTCATAACCGCAGATGCGGTCATCTTTCCGCAGATGCGGTAATTTTTCCGCAGATGCGGTCATTTTTCCGCAGATGTGGAAACTGCTGGAGGCAGTGGGGGTTCTTTTAAAAATCGAAGTTTGGCTCATTTTCACTTCATTTCTTCCATGGGAGCCGATTTTTTGAGCAACTTTGGAGTGCCATTTTCATCACCAAGCATGAGGTAAGTGATCTCTACTAGTTTTGAGTATATACAAGGTTTATATATGGATTTAGACGTTGAAATTTGTAGAAAACTTGGGGTTTGAGGGAAAACTAGAAAACTAGTATTCTTGGATTTTGACCACGATTTTGGGTATGGAATTTAGAGAAAATCATATATTTGAGTTCGTGAGGCTATGGGTAAACTTTATCTTCGAAAAATTTCGGATTCCGGAAACGTGGGCCCGAGGGCGTTTTTGTCAACTTTTCGACCGGGGTTAGGAATTATTATAAATTGGATTATAATGAGTACCTTAGCATATATTAATGGGTTTACATAATTATTGGCTAGTTTGGAGCGTTGTGCATCGATTCGAGTCTTCGGAAGGGCGTGGAATGCCGGTTATGGATCTTCGGAGCGAGGTGAGTCTCCTTTCTAACCTTGTAAGAGGGAATTGTCCCCATAGGTGAATTAATTGGTTATGTGCTCCTATTTGTGGGGGCTACGTACGCACGAGGTGACGAGAGTCCGTGTGTAGCTACTATTGTGCTATTGTCCGGGTAGTCTAGGACCCAAAAGCATGTTATACTTGGATGAATTGTAAACTTATTGACAGCTCGAATTTCTTAAACCACATCGAATTAATAAATAATTTCAAAAAGGATTAAACTTCTTTTCTTACATCGTTAAAAGAGGAAGTGGCTTTTATTTGAATAAATATTCCCCGATAAATTCTTAATTGGCTATCTGAGCATGTATTTCTATGTGTACCTGCGTCGCACGTATGATTCGCGAGCAGGGGATTGTTTATTTCATGTTGACTGCGTCGCATGGATAGTTCGCGAGCGGGGTAATAGATGCATCTATGGTTGGCGCCGTTCGACCCTCGGCAGTGCACAGTTTATTTTCTGTTGGAGCGAGCCGTACGCCTCGGCATGATTTGCGCATGCTTGTATTGCTGCCTTGAACTTATTGAAGTTATTATTGCCTCTTCATGGCTTGAGAATATTTGGATAAATAATGAAAAGGAATTTTGGGAAACTTCCTATAAAAGAAATAATTATTTACTTGTTTCCTCCTATTGGATTAAAAATCATGTTTATAAGAGTCCACGATTTAATGAATTGTTGACATCATTATTGGACCACTAGTAAGTGTCGAAGTCGACCATCTCGTCTCTACTTCTTCGAGATTAGACGGGATACTCATTGAGTACACATTGTTTTTGTACTCATACTACACTTCTGTGCATTTTCGTTGCACAGGTATTTGTAACTCTAGTGGCCTACTGGGCGTAGCAGCACGGATGATTTGGGGACTAGGTGAGTTGCATTATTCGAGGCGGCCCGCAGCTAGTATAGTCCCTTCCAGTATATTGTATTTACTTTCTGTCCACTGTATTCCGGACGGATGTTGTATTATATAATTTCTTAGAAATTTCTCATGCACTTGTGTCACCGGGTTCTGGGATGGTTTTGAAATATTTTGTATTAATTGCTTATTATTTAATTTGAATTGAAGCAGTTGTCTCTTTACATATGAAATTAGAAGGAAAATCTGGGTTTTCAAAATTGTCTCAATTGGAATCTAATTAAGTATTTTAGCTGGCTTGCCTGACAGAAGTGTCCGGCGCCATCACGACCCTTAGTGGATTTTGGGTCGTGACACAAACCATCTAATACCTCAATTATTTGCAAATTTCGCATTCATCCTCGTGATGGTCAGGTCAACTATTACAACCAATCCAAACTAAAATCGCACAAATATAGCCCACTGGTGGAAAAGATAGCCTCCACATAACATCATAAAAATCATACTTCCGTAGATTACCTCGCAGGCTATAACCCACTTGCTTAGCCTCAAGCTGACATCTCTTTATACCCTTTCACAACCACAACTACTATGCAATCACTTATCTTCCTGAGTCTGAACCCATCACTAGGACATGAAAATCTACTTCGTTCCACAATCAATCATGAAAAATCTTCCATTACACTCATAACTCGAGACTATACATCACATCAAGACATAAATCAAGCACCCAATAGTCCTTTCTACATCTCAAGAAAACTATTCTTGTCACATTCAAACCATATGAACAAATCTCGCAGTCATATCATACTCATCACGTAGCCATCCAGCAACCCATCAAGCAAAGAATTCCACTCATAGGGACACTACCGGACATATAAGTCTAAAAAAACGTGCTCACACAATTGAAACTCCTATGCTCAAGCTACAGTCAAAACCCGACACCAAGTCCTCTAGACTGGCCCATCATCGGCACACATAAATCACGTCTCGCACCTCATTCTTCGAATCACAAGCCGTTGATGCACAGCTAATACCGAGTGCTCACATACACGTACGAATGCGTGGAAGGAATTTAAAAAGTCACGCTTCAAGCTGAATCAATGTCACAAGATAAAGAAAGAAAGATGGGAATTTTATCCTAAATGCCCTGTAGCCTCTCGAAGATAGGTATGGACGTCATCATACCGATCCGCTAGACTCTACTAGACACTTGCTCATGACTTGTAGAACCTTTGAACCTTGAGCTCTGACACTAACATGTCACGACGCAAAATCCAACTAGTCGTGGTGGCACCTATCATCAACCCGCTAGGTAAGCCAATTGATAATAAACCAATTCCAATGAAATTTAATGAGACTAATAAATAAAAGAAAATATCCAAATCTTATACATTTCCAAAGGACAGGTAGTACAAACTATGAGCTTCTAAAATTAGAACTTATAAAGCTGGTATAAAACAAATACATCATCTATTCAAAATGAACATAAACAGATTTGTATAAATCTAAGGCTACCGTGAACAAGAGGTAGCTACAACCTGATCGCAGGTACGTCTTCAAATCCAGCTCCCGTCGAACACAGCAGCAACAACATCCAACATCTGCATGCTATGTGTAAAAGTGTAGTATGAGTACAACCGACCACATGTACTCAATAAGTAACAAACCTAACCTTAGGTTGAAAGTAGTGACGAGCTGGAATAAAGGTCGGAGTCCAACACCAATAGCCGACAACAGTTCATAACAACATATTGAAAATTATAAAAGAAGTAACTCAGAGATAAAATGCTCACATTCACAGTTCCAGAAAATAAGGCCTACTTTTCAAGTATATCAGTGAAACCCAAATCTTTTACCTAAATCGCCAAGAATATGAGTAAGTTTGAAAACTGTGATTTCTTTCCCAAAGGCTTTCAACAGGTGAATGTTTCATTTTCAAATGGCATGAGGAAAATACATCTTTATCCTACATGTCAATGTATGCATGCCAACTGTAATACCATGTAATGATAAAACCATATGCATACTCCCGGTGCATCAATACACTTAATCCTCCCAATCACTCAATCCTCACAGTCACTCAGTCCTCACAGTCACTCAGCCCTCATAGTCACTCAGTCTTCCGAATCACTCGGCACTCGGCACTCGGCACTTGACACTCGCACTCAGTAGGTACCTGCATTCACTGAGGGTGTGTACAGACTCTGGAGGGGCCCCTTCAGCCCAAGGGTTATAATAAGCCAATCATGGAATAAATCAGTAAAACATACTGCAGCGTGCATCCCGCTCCCATCATAAATCAATGAAACACGCTGCGGCGTGTAACCCGATCCCATAAACATCCTCAACATCAGGCCTCGACCTTACTCAGTCATCAATCTCTCCAGTCTCTTGGGCTCTCAATGTCATAAAAAATCAACCCAAAAATAATGATGTGATGTATTAATATGCATATGAATGCGTATGACTGAGTATGTAAATGCAATGTAATTAGATAACTCAACAACATAAGTGACCTCAGTAGGTCCCGACAGGATAAACATATAGCCTAGACATGGTTTCTAATATGGGTTACAGATCAATAGCTCTAATACATAGAGATTTCATGGTTACAGATAAGATTAGGTAACTACAGAGTACCACAGGGATAACGGAGTCGCAATTCACACGGTGCACGCCCACACGCCTGTCAGTTAGCATGTGCATCACCTGAACACCAAACATATAACACGTAATTCGGGGTTTCATACCCTCAACACTAAGTTTAGAAGTGTTACTTACCTCGAACAAGCCAAATCCGATACCGAGCAAGCCAAATGATGCCCCAAAATGCCATAATGCGTGTACCGACATCCGAACGGCACAAAACTAGCCAAATACAGCTCAAATACATCAATTAATGCCTAAGGAAACAATTCCAAATGATAAAGATCGAATGTTTAATCAAAAGCCCAAAATCGGCCAGAAAGTCCAACCCTGGCCCGCACCTCGGTGTTGATACCCAATTTTTTCCTAAATATTTTTTATACTCAAAATACTTTTAAAATAACATATATGTGCATATATGAGCACACACAAGAGTTTCGGTACTTTACCAAATTTTTAATGATTTTTTAAAACCAATTTATTCCCTATTTTTATACCATAAAATCCAATAATTATTCCCAAAGTTATCATTTTGGTGGACAACCTTTTTTTTATTCTCATATTTACACCAAAATATGGCTAACATGATTTTTGCATATTTTTTACAAATTTATTTAGTATTTTTTTAAAATTAAATTGCACATAATTGCAATATTAGCCCCTTTTAAGATTTAATTGTAATTATATTTATAAGATTGGCCCCAGTATTTTTAATTTGATAATTATGTATTATTAATCATTTTTGCACATTTGATTTACTTCCAGAAATTATTTTGCTATTTTTTTATAAATTAAACAAGGGAAAAGTGGCTATTTAAAAGTTAACCCTTTTTGCATTTCAATTTTAACCGGAATTGGGCCCCAAATTGAACCCAATTCCCTAACCCAATTTCCTAATCCACCTGACCCAACACCGAATCACCCGAACCGGCCCGTGTCCCTTTTAATCTGAGCCGTTGATCATTTTTTATCAACGGCCCAGGCTCCCCCTTACCATTTTTAATTCTAAACGACCCCCCAAACCCTCCCCATTTTCTCAAAGACCCCCGCCTCTAGTCCCTCGTCTCTCTCAAACGCTCTCACCCACCAGAAACCCTAATAGCCGCCTACCCCCTCTTCGACCTCAAACCACCGAAATCCATGGCTAATCTAACCATGGACAACCTCTACTCACCACCTACTGCTCCCACACTCCTGCTCACTGAAGGTTCGAGGCTAGACCTCAAGGGCCATCCAGACCTTGGTCGATTCGAGATTCTTTGGCCGTTTCCGGCCTTGCTCCGGCGTATCTTGGCCTCTTGTGCCTGGATTCGACCTTATCAACTCAGATCCGTTCTCGTGACTTCCAAGCCTTTCTCGTCCTTTAGGGTTCTCAGAAGCCCTAGCCTATTCGAGGTTCCTTTTCGTTTATTCTTTTAGATCTGTGCTAGATCTACGCTGTTGGTAACATTTTAGAGTTTTTCCCCAAATTTCCTTTTTCAAAACTGTTCTCCCTTATGTGTGTTTATGCTCGTTGTTTTATTTCCTATTATGTTCGAGGCTGTTCTCTTGTTTCTTACCGAATTTCTACAGAGATTCTTTTACATTTTGTGTTCACATGCTAGCCTAGGTTGTTGACTTACTTTTTGCTATATGTGTTCAGGCTCATGCTTTAATTTTGTTTCTAAAGTTCCGCTGATCATGTTCTTGCCTACCTTTGTCTTAACGCTCGTGGTTTTCTCTTGTTTCTGTTTGTGCATGTCTGCATATCTCTGTGACCTTTTATGACATTCTAGAACTTGCATGTCAGGAATCTTGGTTTCTTTTGAGGTTTCTGAATGTTTCTTCTAAGGTTATCTGCTATGTGTTTTGTCTGGTTCTCATCTCTAAATTGGTTTAACCTCGCATGCCTAATGTTTGTGCGCTCTTTATACACGCCGAATGTCCCTCTAAAATAACCATAGATTTGGGACTAATTTCAGACTTCTTTGTGTAAGCATGATTGATTCTTTCCTTGTTTTATTTGAAAACTCTTTTTAACCTTTCGATTCCCCTATTTCTGACTTGGTTCAGGGGCAATTTTGAATCCCCGATTCCCTGATTTACTATGTACCAATTGATTTACTTTGTCCTTGCCTTATTTACTTGACCGTGTATTTCAAAATTTTCTTTCCTTAATTAAAACCCCTATGTATTTACCTCTTATTTGTATGCTATGCACAATATGCTTACTTGATCTCCTTCCTTAAAAAAACTCTTGCCCTTTACCGTTCAAATTTGAATTCCTCAATTAAAGGGATTTTCCGCTACTGATTGATTCTAATTGATACATGGTTATTTTCTTACCTTGTTCCCTGCCTGATTTCAAACTATAAATACTCTCCTCCCTTCTCTTTGAACATACACGAACACAGAACGCAATCTGAGTTCACAAATCACTCTCACTTAAAAACCCTCTCTCTTTTACTTGTGCTGCTGTGGACTTTGTTTACTCTACTTTCTCCTGCACTCTTTTGCTTCTCTACTGGTATGTCTCAGTTAGTTTACATGTCTCCACCACAATGTGTTTACTTCTGCCCACTTCTGTCCAATTCTTTTAGTTGACATTTGTTTCTAGTATATTGTAACATGTTCCCCCTTTCCTTTGTAATTCAGTATCTAAATTATGTATGCATCCTATCAGTTGCTTGTCATGAATTTGATACTTTATGAATCCCAAACCCTCATAACCCTTTATATGTGAGTTATGGTTCAGGGCATGACAACACTCTAATATTGTTGTCCATGATTCTGGATTGGATTCTTTGAATCCCAAACTCAATCAGTTCCCATTCCCTTTCCCTCATTATGTGTTTTTGAGCTTTAGACTTGGGTCTGGCAGTGTCCTAATCACTGTCCAGACTCTTTTCTGACCTTCAAGGGTCTGCTCTTAATGTGTTTGACCAAGCAGGTGATCAGGGGTGTGACAGCCTACTTAGTGGCTAGGTATTACCACAACCTGTCATGGATCCCCAATCCCCCTTTCACTTTGCACTTACTCTTTGCTATTAAGTTCTGCCCCTCTCTTGCAAGCCATGCTTTGGGACCCCCTGAGCTCCTTCTGAACTTGGATGCCTGAGAGCTAGCTCTTCCACACTGCACTGTTTCTATTCTAATGGTATCTTGGGTGTAAGCAATGCCGGGAATCCCTGAGATTCCTTGGAACTTTGAAACACCCTGGGTAAAGAGAAGGCTTTGGAAATCTGGATCCTGGGAATGGCTCAATCGCATATTATTAGACATTAAGGTTGAATTAGGCTGCTCGGATCTAGCTGTTAGCCTCTGATGTATTTTTTTCTACATTCTGTAATAACTTGTATAAACTCGGGGGAGTATAGTAAAGCGATGTGGGAGGGGTCTTTACTTTCTTACATCGAAAGGGTAGAAATCATGATCTTAGGACTTTATTATTTAACCATCTAGAGATCCTGCCTACAGGACCGTTTTAATCACATAGAAAGCATGTCTATAGGACTTAACACTCACTTTCTGCAATTATGCATATAGAAATCCTGCCTATAGGAGTTAATTTTCTACAAATTTATAGGTGTCATGCCTATAGGATGTGCATACGCATGACATTAGGCAAACTTTAGGTTTAATAAACAAGCATCCGTCCACAAGTTTATTAACAAGTTCGGTAATCAATAACATGTAGATATCATGTCCATAGGAGCTTCTTTTGAACCAAACTCGCTTAGCCTGTCTAACAGCAGTAGCAATTGATTAGCCGTTTCTTATACGCCTAAGTGAGTACATGTTTTCCAAAACGTAGTCTCTAATAAAACTTGTTTCAAATCAGTGTATACTTTTCCCTAAAATCTATTTCTTTAACTGGCATATCTTTTCTGAAACTCCTTCTTTCTAATATTCTGCCTAAACGTGTTTTCCAACTCAATTCCTGTCTTTTGAACTCGTCGTTTTAAATCAGTTCCGCAACTCACTCTTTTCTTTAGATAACTCTGTCCCTTCTGGAATTTTCAAAACTTTTTTTTTGTGTTTAACCACAATTAGGCAGTTTGTTTTCCCTTTTGAACTAGTTTCTAAACGTCTGCAGCATACCCTTTTTCTTCAAGACTCTTCTGCATGATCATCTTCTAATATCAGTACTTTCTTAAATGAACTCGCGACTAATTCAGTGCCTTAATCTCTGACAACTGTATCCGAGTTGCCTAATGCAGACTTTCTGTCCAAATATATGTGTTGAACCTGTCCGCTCACTGCTTAATTTTAATCTAAGACCAAATCAGTATTTGTCAAGGAATGCTAAACTATATGATTATTTGATTTCTGGGGTTTATTTGAGCCTTATTTGCTTGTTTATTCTTCCCTTTATTTGATACTTGTTTTGAATGTCGAGCTAGAATTTTATCCTTTAAACTCCACAAAGGCCTCCATCCCTTTCTTTCCTGTTAGGATTAGAAGTTCTAATACCCCGGAACTGATAGGATCGGGACGGGTAGTAGCATGCGATAAGTAAACGATACCGTTCCGCGCTTTAATACCATAACAGGGTGGGAAGGGTAGACATGGAGATGATGATTACACGATAACACTATGTGTACAATTGGGTACCGGTGTTGTGCGAATGATCCATGTAATGTATAAACCTAGGACTCCCCTCTCCTTTTATTAGTTTAACAATTTTTTTTAGAACTTTAAAAGCTGCTGCACTTTCAACTTCTGTTTCTCACACGATTTTTGGTTTGCTTGCACTAATTGCTTGACTTCTTCCCTCTACTTGCACATTTCTTTTACAACTAAACTGCTTCCTTCCTGAATTTCAGCACTTCTTTTATCCTTTTTGTGCTTCCTGTTATACTTGTTAGTTTATTCACATTTGCACTTAAAGTCACAATTGTAGCATGGCCGAGAACCACACTAGTGGATCTTGAGGGGTTCCTAACACCTTCCTCTCGAGATAATTTCAAGCCCATACCCAAAATTCTGGTCTGCATCTTTAATTCTTCTAAAAGTGTCCTAATGCACTATAATCATTAGGTGGCGACTCTCCAAACTCCAAAAACCCAATTCCCAAACGGGATAAGAGTTGTCTTCCCGAATGTCGTGAACCCGATTCCGCGAGGAAAAGGGGGGCGTCGACACTCAGAACCCCACAAAATTCACAAAATCTAACAACCCATTAAATTACGAGTCCAATCATACTAGTTTCACTAACATCCGACTCCAAATCGATGTTTAAAATTCAAAATTGCGCTTTATGAATCTTTAGGATAAAACCCCGATTTCCTCTTTAAAATTGATCAACCAATCGCCAAAATGAAGATAGATTCATGAAATATAATCAAAACCGAGTAGAGAACACTTACCCCAATCCACATGGTGAAAATTGCCTCAAAAATCGCTCCAACCTAAGCTCCATAGCTCCAAATGGCCGAAACCTCCGAAATAGAGTACTTATAATTCTGCCTAGGCATTCTTCTCACGCGAATGCGGAAAAAGCATCGCGTTCGCGATGAACAAAAATTAATCTGCCACCAAAATACTCTACGCATTCGCGGCAGAAGCCTCGCGAATGCAATGCACACAGAAGATAGATTTACATGAACGCGGTAGAAGGGCCGCAAACGTGAAGAAGAGGCCATCGACTGCCCAGCTCAGCCATACACTACACGAACGAGTGAATACATGCGCGAATATGATGCACAATCTGTAGGAACTTACGCGAACGCGTCTAGGGACTCACGAACGCGAATAACAACTTCTCCCAGCCTTCAAACAACTCTACGCGAAAAGCAGATAGCTAATTGCGATCGCGATGAAGAAATGTGACACCAGAAATCAGCAGAACACAGTTGTGCCAAAATGATCCGAAATTCGTCTGATCCTCACCCGAGCCCCTCGGGACCCCGTCCGAACCAACCAACAAGTCCCAAAACACAACACAGACTTACTCAGGCCTCAAATCACACATAACAACACCAAAACGATGAATCCCACCTCAATTCGAACTTGATGAACTTTGAACTTTTCAATTTCCATATCTCGTGCCGAAACATAGCAAATCAACTCGGAGTGAACCCAAATGTTTCACACAAGTCCCAAATGACATAACGAAGCTATTCCAATTCCTGTAACCCTATTCTGAATTCGATATCCACAAAGTCAACTCTCGGTCAAACTTATGATCTTTCTAAACTTCCAAATTTCTAATTTCCGCAAATTTGTACCAAAACCTTCTAAAAACATCCAAATACAAATTCGGGCATACGCCCAAATCGTTTCTGAATAACCTAAAAACTAAAACCGATGATTCACATAGGTCATAATACATCATAGGAAACTACACATGCCCGTTAACTACCAAGCGAAGTGCAAATGCTAAAAACGACTGGTCGGGTCGTTACATGAAGCATTTCTTCCAATTTTAACTCCAGCTTATTGGGGAATCCTTGGCGTTTCAAACCTTGAAAAGATAGTTAGTCACGTGGGACTCAACCTCTTCCACTTCATTTTCTTGTAGGCACTTCAATTTGATTTCCTTCTTTCAAGAGTTTTCGGTTTTAAAACATCAGCCGCTATGGCCAGTCGGGGTCGACTTGATGCCCTTGCCGAGGTTGGGTGCCTTTTAGCTTGTTAGCTTGTATCAAATGAGAACCTTGTAAATCAGTCTTACCATCCCTTCTTTGTATTAGTTTCGGAACAGAGTTAGACCGAAAAGGATTCAAAGAAAAACAAACAATGGAATGGACAATGAATCTAGACAATAGGTATCCCTTTTGGAGAAAGGAAATAAGTACTTATCTAGAGTACATGCGGACTTCAATGATCATGAATTGCCTTTACTGGATGCCCGATCTGTGTAAACCGTCCAACCTCAGAAGTTCATCACGACTTTTGCCCTGAAAACAAGAAACCTTGTCCAAGACTGTGTCAATGCCAATGGTTGTGGGGATTCTGTTTTCCGTCAGTAACGCTCTTTTCGGATTTTCACTAGCTGACCTCTCTCATTTCTGTTCTCACCATTGCATAATAGTTCTCTTTGCGGGTTTTCACTAACAAGACTCTCTCAATTTTGGTTTCTCGACTCACGGTCGCCTTACAGTGCCCATGAGGGTTTTCACCCATAAGACTCTCTCATTTTATTTCTCTCATTCTGATTGTATCATATCCAAGTGATTGTATCCTCCAATTCTTGAACATTCTCGTCGGTTGATCGGAAGGACTTGAAAAGGATTTGGGTAAAAAAACTTGGATCGAATTACAACTTTGGAAACCTTCAGGCAAAACCATCACCGAACCATTATAACATCTGCCCCAGTTTCAACTTTTGGGGAGTGTGAATTTTTTTTTGGTGTGAGTAAACCCTAGAGAGAGATTGCCTACGTATCCTTACGGAATCAAGTCGAACGTAGTTGATGTACACTTTTTTTTTAATTTTCTTTTTTTTTATGTTTTGTTTTCTCTTCTCTTTATTTTTCCTTTCCTTTTTCCTCTTTTTTTTCATTTTTCATTTCATTTTCTTTTTGTCTTCTTTTTTGTTTTTCCTTTTTCTTCATCATTCATTTTTTTCTTTTACTTCCTTTCGAGGTTCCAAAGAGGTTAATAAAAGAAAGGTAACCAGCTCAAAGGGTTGGCAAAAAAGGTTAATGGTGTTTGGGTAGCAAGAATGAAAGCAGTCTTCATCCAAACCGGAGAGCATTAATGCTATATAGAGAATCAAATATAGTACCTTTTGACTGTACCTGCATTGAAAGATGTTTTAGGGACATCTCTTTCGATGTTTCACAGGTACAACACTCTCTTTTGGGAGTACTGCATGGAGCTTTCCAAGCTAGAGCCAATTTTCCTTTAGCTATTCCGATTCCTTATTTTATTTCCTTAAACTTATCTTCATTGCATTCTGATTCTTGATTCATTATTTCGAAGTCTAACACCATTTTAGGATCTGGGCACTAAGTCTACAAGCATGTCATGTTATTAGAATCTGCATTTAAAAGAACTGAAAAAAGAATAAGAAAAGTGACAAAGTCAAGAAAAGAGACTGGGACCATAAAATATTAATTTTATTTATTTAATTTTTTAAAGATAGAAGGGTTTACATCAGAAAGTAAGATGATAAAGGTAAAATATCCGGATTACACCCTGAAATAATATATATGCAGACAGGATATAGAAAGACCGGTTACCGAGACTCCCGCCTGTCAGGGAACTTTAAGGTTTGGCGACCGTATTTTTTTGCTTTTCTTCTATCTCGGCAATGGTGAAATGGCCTTCACTTCCATATCGAATTCCCCATAATCACAGATCATTCCAATGACTGCCCAGTGTTGTGAGCAGGCAGCGGATTGTTCGTCATATTAGGGGCCTCTTTATCCCTAAGCACTATTGCCTTGACCTTGATGAGGGCTTCCACTGCTCTTTCTAGAGTCCAACCATCTTCAGTATCATGTCCCACTTCTCTAGAGTGGTATTCACATCTAGCATCAGCTTGGTGCGAGGGGGACTCGGGGTTCGGCCGGTTCGGGGCTACTAGCTACAGCAGACCTAGCCTGACTAGCTTTTGGAACAAGCTCGAGTATGATTCACCAATATGGGTGAACTGATTCATTCTGAGAGGATATCTTGGGTGAGGATTGTATTGGGAATCATTTGGTTGGGGATTTTATGGAGCTTGGTAGGAACGAGCATTTCTGGGAGGTGGAGCTCGATTTTGTGTGCAATGTTGTGGCCGCGTGTAAGGTTGCACGTTCATCACCGCATAGGGAGGCGGTGCCACAGCATAAGCAGCATCGTGATGGGGTAATAGTGTTGTGGGACCTTTGGAAGCATATATGATTGGTTGAATGCCCTGCGAGCCCGCCTCGAGCTCGAAGCCATCATGGCTGCATTTTCTCTCTAGTTTCTGTTCATCAATCCTAGGGATGTTCATAAAAAGCCGAAAAATCGAACCAAACCGAAAACCAAACCAAACCGACCAAAAAAACCGATACTTTTTGGTTTGGTTTGGTTTTGGTTTTGAATTTTAAAAACCGATCAAATTTGGTTTGGTTTTGGTTTTAATAAAAAAATAACCGAAAAAAACCGAACCAACCCGACTATAGGAGTAGCTATTTCAAATTTATTATTACACCTATATATATGTATATTTTTATACAAAATTTCAAAATTTTTATGGTGTATGTTAATCGTTTGCACTTTTAGTACAGTTCTTTACCTTTATATTCTAGTTTGATTGGTAGTTTTCTTTTGTTAAGTGTAAGAATCCATTTCATGTTAAAAAAATATTTTTAATTGAGTCCTTAAATTATTCATCACTATTTGATTCAATTATTATCAATATATTTTAGTATATAATAGATTTCTCAAGGGGCAATTGATTTGATAGTGTTACGTTGAAAATGTGGTCGCCGGAATATGTGTTTGGTAGTGTATGTCTCATATTTAAGAAAAAACCGACAAATAACCGAAAAAATCGAAAACCCGACAAAACCCGACATAAACCGAATCGAGAAAAAACTGACTTAGTTGGTTTGGTTTGGTTCTAATATTTGAAAAACCGACTTACTTGGTTTGGTTTCTTTTTAAGGAAAAACCGATCCAAACCGAACCATGAACACCCCTAATCAAACCCCCAGAACCATTCTGAACGGCTTGTGATGTGGCCTTAAAGGCAGTATGACTCAAGATTCGGCCCGATTTTAACCCATTTTGTATCATCTCCCAAATTTTGATAGCCTCAGAGAACGGCTTACCCATAGCGGGCATCATATTCTGGAAGTAATCAGCCTCTTGGGCCTGTAGGAAGACCGCAACCATTTCTGCTTCGTCCATTAGAAGCTTTACGCTGACAGCTTGCTCACGCCATTTGACAACATATTCACGAAAACTTTCCGTGATTTTATTTCTCAAATTGGACAAAGAGTTTCTGTTGGGAGCAATGTCCACATTATATTGGAACTGGCAAACAAAATCTCGGGCCAGATCGTCCCACACATGACAATGGTTAATTTCTTGATCTATATACCACCCGGAAGCGATTCCGGTGAGGCTTTCTCCAAAACAGGCCATTAACAGCTCCTCTTTTCCACCAGCGCCCCTCAGCTGGTTACAATACCATTTCAAATGAGTAACCGGGTCTCCGTGCCCATCATACTTTTCAAATTTTGGCATTTTGAAACCGGATGGTAGATGGACATTTGGACACATGACAAATTTGAATAGGAGACACTTTTTTGGCCACTTAGGTCTTGCATCTTCTTCATGTTCTGTTCCAAGCTTTTTATCTTCCGAGCCATTTTCTCTTGCTCGGAATTCTTGACAACCTTTTCTTACTCTACCGAGAAGTCATATTGCGGTGGTTGAGTAAATGAGTATGGGGTCACATATGTTATTTCTGGTTGAAACTGTGGACTCGAAAAGTGAACGTTAGAGGCTCAACATGCGGGCGTGGTATAGTTGGTTGTGTTGTGGTGCAGGCTGGTGCTGCAGAGAACATTGTTGGCGGTTCCTTTAAGGCCGACGCCTGGGGGCGAACCACAGAATGCATTCCGGAACCGTTAAACGGCGTTGGAGGGTACCCGCATGACATAAACAGGTTGGACATAGGGACGTAGGCATTCCCACGTGATCTCGGGATCAACTCAGGGAACCTAGGGATTGCACTTGGCGGTTCCTTACCATTAGACCGGCGTCTGACATTTCCATCATGTGGAGACACTGCATCCCATTCTCTTCAGCAATTGCTGATTCTGGTTGTGGAATAGCCGATGTCGGGCTACCATCAGGATCGATAATTGTAGATGACTGTCAGAGGCCATGAGAACCTTGACTTTTGATCTTGTGAAGTATAGATGAGAAGCCAGATTACCAACAAAACCAACCACCTGAACAAATGCTGGCTAGTTTGCACACACCACAACCTTATTAGTTATGAGACATTTAACATATAGGAAATCGTATGTTGGGATGCAATGCACCTAACAGTTAAGCGCTTCTACCATGTGTTTGAACGGTTGCGTGTTTCATCTCAGCCATTAAATGTCCCTTTTCACTCTGTACCTCTTTTCTTTCATTTCCACTCTCTTTTTCTTTTCTTCCTTTTTTTGATCTTTCACATCTTGATTTTTTCTCCTTTTGTTGTTTTCGATCTTTGTTTTTCTCTGTTAGTTTTTGTCACTCTTTTCTTTCTTTTTCACTCAATTTTTCTCTCTTTCATTTTATTCTGTTTATTTTTCACTCAATTTATTTATGGCTATGATCGAATTCGATGGAGATTGCTTACGTATCATGACACCGCATGAATCAGATCATCACGTAGTTCAGGAAATAAATGGCTCCTAATCATGGGAAAATAATTTGGATTTGGATTTTGAATTTTTATTATTATTATTTTTTTCGATAGAAAGACTCTTGAACTTTGGGAATTTCAAAAGTAAAAAGAAAATATTTTTGTTTGAATTTCCATTCGTTTTTTCTTTTTCTAAAGAAGAAAGAAAATATTTTTGAATTTTGAATGTTGTCTCTGAATTTTCAAAAGGGGGACTTTTAAGAAAATATTTCGGATTTCTGAGTTTTTTTTTTTAATTTTACAAAAGTACTTCTAAAGAAAAGCGAAAATATGTTTGGACTTTAATTTTTTCAAATTTTTATGACATTTACGAAAGAAAGACTTTTAAAGAAAAAAAGAGAGAACATTTTTGGATTTTTGTTTCTGATTTTTCTTTTGTTGAATTTTCGGAAAAATACTTCAAAAAAAAGGAAACTCGTAGTTTGATTTTGGTTTTGATTTTTTTTATTTCTTTTTTTTTTCGTATGAAAGACTTCGGAAAGAGGGAAAATATTTTTGGGTTTGAAATTCCCCTTTTTTTTAATTTGGGATTTTCTAAGAAAAGACTATTAAAGAAGGAATTAAAGGAAAATACTTTAGGATTTTTTAAAATTGGGGGCCGGAACTGATGAGATTTGCCTACGTATCTCACATCAGATGAGAATTAGACCCGCGTATTTCGGTCTATTTCGGGATTCTTCAAATACCTGGATTTTCATAACTTGGTTTTTTTTGATTCTTCAAATACTCTTGGCTTTTTTGATTTTCTTTCCCTTTTTTAAAATCCGGTTAACATACAAGCCGAACAAATAAATGCACAAGTAGCACGTAAAATGCATCAGGATGGTCTTTTAATTTGGGTACACCTGTCCTAGACGGACCCAACCCCTGTGTTGAGTCCCCAATGTCAAATGCACGTGATGCAAACAAACGTTCCTACACGAGGCTATGTTATTCTAGGTTTGAATTCTGGGGTGTGTTGTTTTAGACCTGGCATACCCGAGCGGACAACTCGAGCCGAGGGGGGCAACGTATCGGGAATCAAAAGGCCCTCCGGCTTTGTAACTGATCCGATCTTCGTTCTAAATTAAGGGTTGTCACACCTCCTTTTTTTACGCTACACCTGTGAGGGTGTAATGGAGTTTTTCCAATTAAAGGACAGTCGGAACGGGATTTATTATTAACATTCAGAGTCGCCACTTGGGAGATTAATGGTGTCCCAAGTCACCGGTTGAATCCCGATCCGAGGAAATTATGACTCTGTTAACAGTCCGCGAACCAGAACTCCGAGTAAGGAATTCTGTTAACCCGGGAGAAGGTATTAGCATTCCCGGGTTCCGTGGTTCTAGCACGGTCGCTCAACTGTTGTATTTCTGCTTTTATCTGATTTTAAAACATATTCTAACCTATGTGCCTTTTATTTTAACCGCTTTTATTTTTATTTTTAATAAGAATTTGCAACGTCGTGAAAATGCGTCTCGAACCGCGTCGCACCAGTGCGCCCGTGATTGTTAACACATTTCGACTTCGTTGAGATTTGGATTTGGGTCACATAAATGTGCACCCGTATTTAGGAAGGTAAAATTATTAAGAAGCGCGCCTAAAGTGGCTAGCGTCTTATTAACCTTGTGGGGAAGCCATGAAAATTCGCTAAATGGCATGTCCCGAGTTTCTAAGTATTTTTTATATAATCTTTAATGAGGGCCCCACAATTTATATGTTTTGATTTGGCGAGGCTCGTCTCATTTATTTTAAGGCCAACCTAAAAGCAACTACGATTCTCTACTTAATTTCGTCTCTAAAATAAAAGGAAAAAGTCCTAATTAATTTATCATTGACTTAGATATGCCTTCGGGACCAAAGACAAACCCAGGCCATGTGAGTTAAATTTCAGTCCATAAGCAAAATCCAGTCAAACATGGACCCTGGCCCAGTGGAAGCTGTGTCAATTTAAACAGACTACTAAGCCTTGCCAATTTATAATCCAGAATCAAGGATATGCTGTCCAGGGCCCAACACTTTGGGGCCTGCTATTAGAAAAGCTGGCCCAGGTGTGATTAGGCACATTCAAGTGTAGCTGATAAGCATGGCTCCCAAATCGAGCCCAGGCAGAGACAGCGAATTGCGCCTGGATGCAAATCCAACCGTCCCAGCCCCATCAACTAATTAGGCAATTACTTAGGCTTGCTTGAGATTCGACGGTAGTAATAATCTAATTGCTATTTCAGCTAAAATAAACAGTCTCATGTTCCCCTGATTAATAGAATTGAAGTTAACACGGAAACAGGGGTTAATTTGTTAAACACTACTAACAAAGGAAGCTACCTCACATTATCCTATGCTATACTAACAACACATTGAATCGATTTAACATCCCTAACTAACTGAGCCACCTTAACAGTCTATGAAATTCATATACAAGTTCAAATATACTGAGTCAAACAGTCCAAATTTTAACATATCACGTGCACTGAAATTACACCATTACATAGTTCTAAACTAACCACATCCATAAACATTCACCATGAGCACAGCCTTGAATCATCACTTCATTTCATTTCAATGGAAGAGTACATCACTTGTGAGGTCAAATGCGTGTACTTAAACTAAACAACAACAGCAGATTATGTTCACGCATGTTAATACAAGCTTCCACATCACTTGAGCCTAAGAATATACCTGGAAATTAGAACAGAAATGAGGAAGAAGGAAGTCAGCTAAAGCAGTAACGAACAGCAGCCCAAATTCAAAGCAGCTAGATCACTCTCAAATCCAAAAATACCACAGCAGACCCAGGAATGACTAGCAGCAGATTAAACACCAAAAGCAGATGAAAACCAGATATGATTGGATCAAAATACACTCGAAATCAACCAAAAAGTCCCTGAACTTGAACCAAACAAGGTCTAGAAGATACTCAAACCATTTTTTAACCTTCTGTTGCACTGAAACTTGATCTACAAATGAAATTCAAACTTGATCTAAGAGAGTCCCAATAGAGCAGTATATTATTTTTTTTGGATTTTTCTACTGTTTTTGTTTTTGGTTTTTGAATTTTTTTTGAATTTCAGACTTCAGATCTGTAAACACTTTGGGGGGGGGGGGGGGTGAATTTTTAGGCCTCCAAACTTGTGAATCAAGGCAAATGAATACCTATTTATAGGTGAACTTAGGGTCCAATTTCAGATTTTCCTTTTACCCCTTAGTCCCTATTCTAATTCTATTTTCTACCCTTTATTTTCTGACTTGTTACACAAGTAACTACACCTATTCTATTGAAATCTATACTATAGTCCATCCTAGAAGGTTCTATACCCATTACAATTCCTATTCTACCCTTACTTTACTTCAACAATTACCAATCTTAATGAAACTACCCTTTTCCATGCCTAAACTAACCTTTGAATCCCCTGAAATTACTGACTAAGTTAAACCAGTCCATTAACTATAACCAAGCAATCTATTTCTAGGGCTAATCAAACTAGACAAACTAGCTAATCAAGAGGTTGGAACAATTAAAATCAAACTGCAATAAACAATTATGAGTCGACTAACTAAAATCAGACCACTTAAAACGTATATGACTACTGGGAACAATGTCAACATGAAGAACAAAACTTAAGCTAGATCCTGAACATGGAATTACTAATGCAATTACTGAATCAAACTAAACTAAACTAATTAATTACCACTAACCACTAATAACAGTAAAAGATCAAATACTGGAGAAAAAATTGAAATCAAAGTGCCCTAAAGAATTAAAGACTATCCAAACAGATTTAAACAAGAGCATACTGAACAGAATCAAAACAGAATCGAACAACACTTACTAATTTTGAGCATTCGACTGACTATGGGGCGAACTCTGACCAGCTAATGTTGTTTGAATCCTCCGGGATTCTTGACACGTAACATCCCTAATCGTGTGTATTTCAAAAGAAAAACACGTGATTAGGGAAATTACGGTCTAAAATCCCCAAGATTTCTGAGTTAGGGTTCTGCCGGACTTTGGGATAAAATTTGTAATGTTCCGGGCAGATTCGAGACAAGTGGCTATAGGGGTTGGGTAGAAGAGACTCAGATGAACCCAGGGTGTCAATTTGGGACTATTTGGCATACTTTGGGTCTTGGCCGGAAAATATTCAAATTGAGATTTGACCAATTTAAGGCAGATTCGAGAAAAACTAACCCGGAATTTGGCTAGGGATAGGGGAAAGGGACCTAGGGTGTTAATTTGGGGTGGTTTGGAAGGAGTTGGGTCATGGCCAGAAAAGTTTAGATTTGATATTCGACGAGATTGGCTATAATTCGAGGGGAACTGAGGGCATGGTTGGAAAGAGGGGAGAACAGTGGTTCTAGGGTGTAATTTTAGTGGTCATCGGAGCATCGCCGCCGCCGACGGCGATTTCCGGCCGGCGGCGCTAGGGCGGAAGACGGTGGCGGACGGTGGGGTGTCGGTGGCGTTACAGGGAGTACGAGGAAGATGGATTGTGTTTTTGTTTTTTTGTATAATTTTCGGACAATTTTATTTAAATTTGAGGATCAATCGTGGCCATTGAATTTGGGGGAACGGACGGTCATGATTAAACAATGTCAAAACGACGTCGTTTTGAATATGGGGAAACTGGACCGGGCAGGGCGTTTGGGCCAGTGGCTTGGGCTGGGTGAAGTCAATTAAATGGCCCAATTAGGCATTATTGAGGCAGCCCCTTTTAATTGCTTTTGTTTTCATTTTATTTCTTTTATTTATTTTTTTGTATTTCATTTTGTATTATTTTTTTTTCTGATTTTATAAAAAATGCAAAAATTAACATGAAACCTAATTTATTTCCAAAATTAAGCTAATTAACTCCTATTTAAAATAAACTCAAGACAAATTCAACAACTAACAATTAAAAAATGCAAAAATGGACTATTTTTGTTATTTTCTTTAAATTTTGTTCTAAAAACAACTTAACCACTAAATAATCCTTAAATATGAAATTAGATCCTAAATGCAAATGTCAGGCATATTTTTTCATATTTTTCATATGAAATAGAAATGCACAAATAAGAATGCAAACAGTTAACAGAAAATAACACAAAATTCACAAAAGTGTAAAATAATGAAAGAGAAATTATTTTGTTTGAATTTTTGGGAATAATTCATATATAGAGCAAAAATCACGTGCTCACAAGGGTATGACACTAGAAGAAAAGAAGCCACGCCGGCGTACGCTTCCTGTAAGGTTTAGAAGACTCAAAGAGAAAAGGGTGGCGTAACAGTTTATATACAGTTCGCAGAATATCAAATCGGTAAATGAGCGGCACATTAGGCCCAAACATGAAATATCAAACAATCACAAGAAAGACAAGCATAACAGTTATTCTAAGCTCGAATTCTGAACCCTGAACCACAAATTCTGGGTTCTTGTCCCCAGCAGAGTCGCCAGAGCTGTCACACCTCCTTTTTTCGAAGAATAGGGTATTTTTCAAATTAAGTGACATTAATCAAAATGAAATTATTTATTTTGTTAGAGTCGCCACTTGGGATAATTGTTATGGTTTTCCAAGTCACCGGTTCATTTTAAAATCCCAAATTGAGGAATTTGACTCTATTTTAAAGTCGCAAAAATCAGAAGACCGAGTAAGGAATTTTGTTAACTCGGGAGAAGGTGTGAGGCACTCCCGGATTCCGTGGTTTTAGTACGGTCGCTTAACTATTAATAATTGGCCTAGTTATATGATTTATTACATGTTTAAAACCTTTTATGCGTTACCGCTTCTATAGTGCTTTTAATTATTTTTAAATAATTATGGAGTTTTTTTAAACAAGTCATTGTGCAACTTGTTATTTACAACATATTTATTTTAATTATTTAATGTTGGGGGCAAGTTGCGTGAACGCGCACTTGAGTTTGGGGTTATGTATTATGACTATGTCATGGGAGCCGTACCCAAAGTCACAATGATTTACTATTAATCGCGCCTAAAACAAGCTACGAATGTTTATAAGATTATTTGTTCGAGAGTCACTTTGAGATTAATTGTGGGAGCAAGCCGTATGTAATTCGTGTGAGGCCAAGGATATAATTTGATAGTGCATCTGTTTGGTCATTCAGGATGAAATTCATCTGTTTCGATTGTGCATCTGTTTTACAGAAGTGCCATATTAAAAACTAAAGGATTAGCTCAACTGAAACCAATTATTATAAAAATAGACGCACTTACGCTTCCCTTAGATTTCGAATCTGCTCAAGCACTAAGCAAACTCATAACTTGATATTGATGTTTTCAGTTTCCTTTTAAACTGAGGATTTCGATTTCAAATTGTTGGATTATGGGTCATGGGTCGCTTCATGTGGGCTGACCCGACCCGGTTATGAGAGATAAGGGAGAGAGGTTAAGGGAAGTTACCACTAGACTACAAACACCCACTAAACTGAACGTGCAAAAGGGGTGAGTGGTGGGTTATCTTCCGTAACCGCTATTTCTCTGCCTTTTTTATGTGAAGGAAAAAATATAGAACCACGCACAGTAAGAATTTTCTCTGAATCTCTTCTTCTCCCAAAGAAAGATACACACAAGCAAGGGCATCTAATTGGTGGAAGATTAACTTTGTTTCCTAGTGATTCAAAGTTCGGTTTGGGGCAATTGTTCCGGTGGTGAGTTCAACTATTCTTCCGCTGCGTTGACAGGTACGCTAATGTTGTTCTCGCCCCACAATTATTAATCTAACAATGGTATCAGAGCCACCGTTGTTTCTCTGCTAAAGTACTGTTTGCAGCAACATATGTGAAAGATGATATGTTTATATCCTTCCTCTATAAACTTTAATGGGTTTACTAGTGTTGCCAAAGCGATGTTCTTTTTAGTTTCAAACACTACTGCTTCGCGTACTCAAATTTTTTTAACAATCCCACGTAATGAGTATTTGAATCTTTTGTAAAAATGAGTTGATATTTTTTTGGAAGAACAGTAGTTGTGCCTATATTTATTCTTTTGGCATTATAAGATGTATTGACCGGGTCTGATTGTGGGCATATATTTATCTGGAAAAAAAAGGACGCCAAGCTTGTCCGCTTGATGGTCGGTGATAGGCATATTGTAAATCAGCTTAAGCCCCATCCTTGTATCCCTGTTCTTGCTACATGTGGAATAGAAAAGACCATAATGATTTGGGCTCCCACATCCAAAGATGTTACTCCTTTGCCTCCTGATGTTCTAGAGGTGCAAATCCTAGCACTTCTGTTAAAGTTTTCATGTTTGTTTAATACCTGATGGCTTATGATTACTCCACTTTGTATATGTTGTCCCTCACATCATGTTATCTGATATAATGTTTCACACGATTTATTGCATTCCGTTTTACTCCACTGATTTCATTCTTGATGGATGCAACTATTTTTGGTCTACTCGGATAGTAGTCCGCCACTAATATGAAGAGAGAATTGCTGTTAGGCTTCATCGTTAATGAATCGGTCTTAAGACAATTTTTTTGAACTGTTTATTCATATCCCTTACATTGATATACTTCTACGAGTTAATGTGACATATGTTGTCACATTGAGTGGTTGTAGCCATTCTTATTGTTTCCTTGGTTCTATTTCAGATATGGCTGAACAGGGACAAGTTCGAATTACTCCAAGTGGGAGTTCTCGAAGTCAAGGAAGGGGACAACGTAGAAGGGTACGCCGTCGCAGGACTTATTTCTATAATGATTCAGACTCTGAGCCTGAAGTCATCAAGAATGTCCCAAGGGCGAGGAAAAATGCGTTAAGGGATCGAAGGGCTGAACGAAGGGAAAGAGAAAAGAAATTTAGGGAGTTTAAGAAATTTAAAATGGGCCCTGATGTTTCCGTTCCTGAACATGTACACCTTTTTAAGATAAAAATAGCTGAATTCGCTAATTACGTAGAAATTACTGATTGGGAAGTATTAGCTATTTTAGCGGACTCTCTTCGAGAGCCTTGGGGTGAAATTTTAACTGAGATTTATTATGATGTTTGGCCTAGTGCACCTTTTAGCGTATATGAGCAAGAGTTAATGTTCGATTGGTATATGGATGTCCTAGCAAACATGTAAATTGTTATTATGTGTTTTATTTTAATAAAATTTATATTATGTTATTTGTCTTACCAGTTACGTACATTGTTTATTATATCTTTTTGTAATGGATTGAGACTTAAAATATGTACACACTAAGAAGTAGTTTTAATATTAATTAAAAATATTTAGACATAGATGATGAATGGAAACGTAGTGACCGTTCGATTCTATACTAAATATAGAATTAATATTATAATTAATTTTCTTGAGTGTGTAATCACATGCATAAATTAACTGAAGTATATATTGATGAGTTAAACTTGTAATATTGTCTCTAATAACAGACATGGCATCAAAAAGTATCATTGCTGACTTGAACAAGGGTGACAAACTGAATGGTGAAAATTACGATATCTGGAGTCGTAAGATGTGGTATGTACTCGAAGAGCAAGATGCTCTTGAAAGTATTAACCATGTAATGAGTCACCAGAGGAGGGTAACACTGTCCAACACCGGAGGGATCTGGAAACTTACAATGTTTGGAAAATGAAAGATCCACTGCACGTGAAATCATTGTAAGTTCAGTTGCTGATGATCTCATTCACGAATGTGAGCAATATCCTACTGCTCAAGCCATGTGGGCACATTTAAGGGAGGCATATGGGGTTACGACTGTGACTCGCCTTCGACAGCTGACAATCAAGTTTGACACGTACAAAAAGCGTCATGATCACGGTGTCAAGCAACATCTAAGGGTGATGTCAAATATGATTGCTCAACTCAAAAGTGCTGGCCATGTTCTATCTGATTAGCAGTAGGTTCGGACAGTGATTCGGTCTCTTCCCAATAATTGGGAATATTTGAAGGTTAACTTGACCCACAATGATAGCATCAAAACTTTTGCTGATGTTGCCCGTCATGTGGAGCTTGAAGACGAGCGGCTTGGTGCTGCTAAAGCTGTACCTAATGCCTTTGTGGCAGAATCAAGTGGTATAAAGAGATCAAGCTTCAAGCGCAAGAGAAATTGGAAAAATGACGGAAAGGGTAAGGAGATCGGAGAAGGACCCTCCAAGAAAAGAAATAAGCCAAATTCCAAGAAAGGAAAACGGTTTTACAAAAAGAAAGATAAGAGCAAGATGAAGTGTTACAATTGCCAAGTTCCAGGGCATTTTGCTCGTGAGTGCACTGAGCCGAAAAAGGTAGCATTTCAAAATGCATCTCTTAGTGCTATATATGTTTCTAGCACTGTTTTACTAACTGAATCTTATCCTGTGTGGATTGTAGACTCAGGGGCCACCGACCATGTGAGCCGCGATAGAGAAGCATTTATAGAGTTTCGTCGAGTTCCACCCGAATCAAAGCATGTATATGTGGGAAATAATGCTAAGCTTGAAGTCAAAGGGATAGGCACTTGCAGAATTGATATGCGTGGTGGCCGATCTTTGATGTTGCATGACGTCCTATATGTTCCAGAGATTCGACGAAACTTAGTATCTGTATCTGTTCTTCTAGATTTAGATTTCAATTTGAACTTTAGTCGCAGTGGTCTTAGAATTACTCAAGACAATTTTTTTTTATGGTTTTGGACATTGTTATGATGGTTTTATTGTGTTAGATTGTAATCCTTCTATGTATAACTATTATGTTGACCGTTGTGTTATGGCATGTTATTCTAGTAACAATGATGTTGATGTTATTACATGGCATGCAAGATTAGGTCAGGGCAGGATCGAATGAATAGATTGGCTAAGGAAGGACATCTAGGTCCTTTCTCTAAAATTGAAATGCCAACTTGTGAAAATTGTCTTGCCGAAAAGATTACACGTAAACCATTTGGAAAGGCTAAGAGAGCTCATTTTCCGTTGCAATTAGTCCATTCTGATATCTGTGGTCCAATGAATGTGAGGGCTAGGTTTGGTGCTTTATATTTCATTACGTTCATTGATGATTTCATACGCTTTGGTTATGTCTATCTGATCTCTCATAAATCTGAAGCACTTGAATGCTTTAAGAAATATGTGAATGAAGTTGAGAACCAATTAGACAAAAGGATTAAGACCTTAAGAACCAATAGAGGGCGTGGATATCTTTCAAAAGAATTTAAAGGATTGTGCAATGAAAAGGGAATCACCAGACAGTTAACTATTCCATACACACCTCAACAAAATGGTGTAGCAGAAAGGAGGAATAGAACACTATTGGACATGATAAGGTCCATGATGGCACAGGCAAATTTACCTATCTCCTTTTGGGGAGATGCGTTATTGACTGCAACTTATATATTGAACAAACTGCCTTCTAAATCAGTTTCTTCCACTCCTTATGAGCTATGGACTGGTCATAAACCAAACTTAAAGGATTTACGACCTTGGGGTTGTGTTGCATATGTAAAAGATTCTTTTATCAAGTTTGGTAAATTAGGTCCAAAAGGCAAGAAATGTATCTTTATAGGATATTCAGAACACTCCAAATGGTATGTGTTCATTGGTGAATTAGAGGATGGAATTGTTACTGAGATTGAATCGCGAGATGTCACATTTTTGGAAAATGATTTTCGAAAGAAGGGCGAGGTAAAGAATGGAGAGGCTCTTTATGAAATGTTGAACTCAGATAGTCAGCAAGTGTCTTTGACACAGTTGATAATCAAATTGATCAAGATCTTATTCTTGATCCGAGTGGGAGTGGAGTGGGAGTGGGAACTCTCAATCCCAAAATCCTTCTGACGAACCTGAATTTCAACTACGAAAGAGTGCCAGGAAAAATATACCCAAACATACTTATGAAATTGAAGATTATATTTTCTTGGTAACTCCCACAGAAATGGATGAGCCAAAGTCTGTGACTGAGGCTTTATCGAGCCCTGGAAAAGATGAGTGGATGAAAGCAATGAAAGAAGAATTAGAGTCCATGAAAACCAACAAAGTCTGGGATCTGGTTGACCTTCCGCCTGGGCGTAGAGCCATTGGGAACAAATGGGCTCTCAAAGTTATACGCAAAGCGGATGGGTCAATAGAAAGATATAAGGCACGATTGGTGGCAAAAGGCTTTACTCAAGAAGCTGGAATAGATTATGAGGAAACATTTTCACCAGTTGTGAAGTTTACCTCAATTCTCTTACTTTTGGCTATTGTTGCACGTTTGGATTTGGAATTACATCAAATGGATGTGAAGACAACTTTCCTCAATGGAGAACTGAACGAAGAAATCTACATGGAACAGCTTGTAGGCTTCATCGTTAAAGGCCAAGAAAAGAAGGTCTGTAAATTGAAAAGATCTATTTATGGTCTGAAGCAATCTTCAAGGCAATGGTATTTGAGATTTCACAAGGAGGTGATCTCATATGATTTCACCATGATCAATGAAGACCATTGCATTTATGTGAAGAAGTCCAATGGGATGTTTGTAATTCTTTCTCTTTATGTGAACAATAGTTTATTAGCCGGAAACAATTTGGAGTATGTGAAAACTATCAAGTCATGGCTTTCAAAGTCATTTGACATGAAAGATATGGGCGAGGCAGACTATATCCTTGGAGTTAAGATCCAAAGAGACCGTTCCAAAAAGTTATTGAGTCTATCTCAAGAAACTTATATGAAGAAAATTTTGGAGCGTTTTCGCATGAACAGTTGCAAATCCATGGATACTCCTATAGCGAAAGGTGAAACTTTAAGCCTTGAAATGTGTCCCAAGACTGAAAATGAAAAGAGAGACATGTCTCGAGTTTCGTATTCAAGTGCTGTCGGGATCTTGATGTACGCTATGATGTGTACTCGCCCAGACATTTGTTATGCCGTAGGTCTGGTTAGCAGGTGTCAGTCCAATCCTGGAAGAGATCATTGGAAAGATGTAAAGAGAATTTTCAGATACCTGAAGGGAATTGCAGATTATTCACTATGTTATAGTAGAAATGATTTATACTTGAGAGGATATACAGATGCTGATTGGGCTGGTGATCGGAATGATAGAAAGTCAACATCCGATTATGCCTTCTTACTTGATGGTGGTGCTATATCATGGAAAAGTAAGAAACAAACCTGTACAGCCCTTTCAACAATGGAAGCTGAGTTCGTGGCTTGTGCGTCTGCAGTACAAGAAGTTGTTTGGTTGAAGAGATTCTTTGAGCATTTAGATATTACAAAGAACTCTCAGGGTCCCATGACTCTATATTGTAATAGTCAAGCGGCTATTGCATATACAAAAGATCCTAAGTATCACAGCAAGACCAAACACATTGACATCAAGTATAGCTTTGTAAGAGACATGTTAGCAAGTGGAGAGATAAATTTACAGTACATTCCTACGCGAAGCATGATAGCTGATCCTTTTACAAAGGCGATATCTAGAGACCTGTTTGATAAACATGTTATGGCTCTAGGTTTGTGAAGGATATGAACATATTTATGTATTGTAAAATGACTTAAGTATTATAATATGCTCATAAATATTTGACTCTTGAATTATGCTTATATCTCGTATGTATGTGATGAATGTTTTGTTGATAAAGTGTGTCGAACAAGTCGCGAGATTGGCTCTCTCACACGAGCAATCGCCTCTTACGTTAAGAATGGTGAAGAGATGAGACCTTCTAGAACCTTGGATAGTGTGAGGTTATATTCACTTGTAAAGGTCAGTCTTGACAACTAATCAGACTTATGAATTTTACAATTCGATTTTGACTTGTTTTTTGTAAGCCAGATGGAAGTTTCTCTAAGAAGATAGTTTGAGGATTATTGAAGTGAGAAACTCGGGTTAGACATTTGGAGGTGTCTAGACCAAGATCTGTACGGTGTTGAATGATTAAAAGAATAACGCACATACACCAATACAAGGTGAGAACACTGTAACATGTGTTTCATACCACGTGTGCTATCGACCGTGGGATAATGGAAGAATGAATCCCTACTTCTTCATTGTGTGAGATCCCAAAGAAGTTAGAGTAACTTTTATTGAAATACCCTTTGACCTTTTACTGTCTTTGGAAGTGCCAATCAGTGTTGCTACTTTAGCATGCCACTAATAGCCATGATTGATTCGGCAATGCAGTGCATGTCAAGGAAAATAGTTTATTTGGAATGAAAAGATTCGAGTAGAAAGGGAAGACGACTAAAATTTAGTAATTTAAATTGTATTCATAGGCCGACCATTACACTTACCATCAGGGTATTGGGTGTAATTGTGGATACAATGTTATATGAGAACTCGAGTTTGCCTCTTTCGGGGATAAGGGATCGAATAAGTAGCTACTGCAATAGCGAATGATGTCTGGGGTATTGCGAGTAATGATATCCTCATGCTAGTAGTGAATCCTTTCCATATGTGATTGGATTTTTACATAGAGCTTTAGTAATTTTACAGCTCTTTGTGCTCGCATGTCGCACCAACTATTTGCCAGTATGAAAAGTGTGTCAAAGACATCGGTCTAGCCCACTATGAGCGAAGTGGGAGATGTTGGATTATGGGTCATGGGTCGCTCCATGTGGGTTGACCCGACCCGGTTAGGAGAGATAAGGGAAGTTACTACTAGACCACAAACACCCACTAAACTGAATGTGCAAAAGGGGTGAGTGGTGGGTTATCTTCCTTAACCGCTATTTCTCTGCCTATTTTATGTGAAGGAAAAAATATAGAACCACGCACAGTAAGAATTTTCTCTGAATCTCTTCTTCTCCCAAAGAAAGATACACACAAGCAAGGGCATCTAATTGGTGGAAGATTAACTTTGTTTCCTAGTGATTCAAAGTTCGGTTTGGGGCAATTGTTTCGGTGGTGAGTTTAACAATTCTTCCGCTGCCTTGACAGGTACGCTAATATTGTTCTCGCCCCGCAATTATTAATCTAACACAAATGAATAAACATGTCTAGATTTTAAAACACTTGGGCAATAAACCTATGGTATGACAAATGAAGCTTTAACAGTAATTATCAACAAATGACTTTTGTACAGAGATTATTCTAGCTTTATGCATCAAAGTAGTTCAACATTAACTCAAACTTGCAATTAACAGTGAGAACTTTTTCAGAGGAATAAGGGAACAGTTAATGTGAATTTCAACGCAATGGAGCATCTAAACAACAATTACATCATTTTTGATCGAAGTTCATACCTGAAAGGCAGATAAAACTCGAAAGCCAAAACAAAGGCTGAAAAGCGTAGGTAGTGTTGGAACTCAGCTACTGGACAACAACGTGATCATCGGCGAGATCAGCTCCCAATCCCAGCTTTAACAGCTCTTTCTCAAGCTTGTTCGCACTTGAATTTCCAGAAAAAGTAGAGCATGCGAGTAGAAGTTTAAGCTAGCTTTCAAATCTTTTTTTTTCCTGATTTTGCTTAGATCTCAGAGTTTTAAAGAGCATTTTCAGATGCAGAATTCCTAACTACCTCTGTATTTGTGAAGCGTAAGTGAGACAATGAGAATTTTGTGAGTTGGGTACTTCTATCTTGAGAGTATTTGGGAATTGGGGGCGGCTGGGGTTCATTAGATTAGAGGAATCGTCCGTCTCTCTTGAGAATGGACGGCAGGGATCGCTTTAGTGAGGGTTGGGGGATAAGACGGCGTAGTTTTGATGTTAAACTACGTCAATTTGGTGGCTTGAGAGGAAGGGTTGTTGGACTGGGTATTGAATGGGGCGACATGGACATTGGGCCGCTGAAACTGGCCCAATTCGGGAGACCCCTCTTTCCTTCTTTGTTTTATTTTCAAAATTGACCATTTTTCTTAACAACACCTAATTTAAAACTAATTTGCAAAATTAACTCATTTAACTATTTTTCTAACAATTAACTAATTTATTTAACTAATAATGCATGTAAAGTGCCTAATGTGTTTTGGCATTTTAATGTTTTACAAATACAATTAATTATGCAATTTTTTTTTTTGGTTAAACGTTTAAACTTTATTAAGTAAAAATATTTACATCCGCTAGTTCTTTTGGACTCCAGAACTAGACCTATCTACATACCTATCTGAATAATCAGTTAACAATTCCTATAACAATTACATTGTCCTGTATGAACTAAGAAAAATTCTTCAACTTTTCTAGTTCTTTATGCCACTTTGTTTCTCTTTGCCCTGCTATATGTAATTCCATCACAATGTCTTTGATTCTCTGATTACTGGCAACTATTCCCCCTTGGAATCTTCTTTTGTTTCTCTCTGCCCAGACATGATACACCATTGCGGTGAATAGGAATATCAATATTTCACCTCGAGTTTTATTAGCAGTCCTTCTTCTCAGCCATTCAATTTTCTCTTCCCAGCTTCCAATCTGATGCTTCTCATTGAGCCATTGTAGCAGTGTAGCCCATATTGTTCTGGCATAGACACATCCAAACCATATATGCATTGACTCCTCTTCCTTTGTTGCACATAGTACACATTCCACTGCTACTGTTATTCCCCATCTCTCAAGTCTATCAACTGTAGCTAGTTTCCTGTGTACTGCTAGCCACAGTATGAATCTATATTTTGGTATTGCTTTAGATCCAGTTAATACTTTTTTCCACAAGCTTTTCTGAAATTGAGGTCTCATAGCATTATATAACTTTCTAATACTAAATTTGCCATTTCTGTAATACTTGTGTAAGTCATCACTTGTATACTTTTCCAGAAACTAGTATCTGATATCAAAGATCTTCCTAACAAGTCAGCATGCTTGTTTAGGAGTATCCATCCTTATGTTGTCTTGCCCTTTGATATAGTAGCTATGTATCCATTGTATCCAAAGGGTATCCTTCTTTGCACTAACAGCCCATAGAAGTTTACACAATGCAGCTTTATTCCATATATGAATGTCCAGTATATTTAATCCACCTACTGAGTAAGGCATACACACTGTATCCCATACAATTAGAGCTCTTCTTGATGGCTCACCCCTTCCTGTCCATAGAAAAGTTCTACAAGCTGAAATTATTAGCTTGAGAATTTTCTTTGGCAGTAAGAACACATGTGCCCAATAAGTCTACATTTCAAAGATTACACTTTTCAGCAATTGGAGCCTTCCACTGTATGATAGTAGCTTAGCAGTCCAGCAGTTGATCCTAGTTGTAATCTTCTCAATCAATGGCATACATTGTTGAACTGTCAGCTTCTTAGAGGATAATGGTACTCCAAGATATTTGAATGGCAGTTCCCCTATTGAAAATTGCATCTCTTCCAGAATCATATCTTTGAACTCCTTTGTAACACCTGCAATGTATAAAGCACTCTTTTCCATGTTAGCTTTCAGGCCTGAAACTTTTGAGAAATGATTGAATCTGTCTATCAGCAATTTGATGGATACCCTATCTGCTCTACAACACATAATAAGATCATCTGCAAAGCATATGTGAGTAATGTTATTTCTGGAACACTTTGGGTGATAGTTAAAGTCAGGATTATCCTTCAGCTTCTTCAATGCCCTACTCAGATATTCCATCACCAATACAAAGAGGTAAGGAGACATTGGATCTCCTTGTCTTAGCCCCTTTTTCCCTTGAAATTTAGCTGTTAATCCTCCATTTAGAATCAATGAGTAACTGACAGTAGAAACACAACTCATTATTAGCTCCACAAACTTGGCAGGCATACCATACTCCATCAAAATCATTCTTAGAAAAGGCCATTCTACTGAGTCGTATGCTTTTCTTATGTCCACCTTTATACAGCATCTTGGTGAAACTCTCTTCTGAGTATACCCCTTAACCAGCTCATGAGCAATAATAACATTATCAAGAATGTTTCTCCCTTCAATAAAAGCTGACTGAGAAGGTCCTACAATTGAGTCCACTACCAGCTTCAATTTTGCTGTGAGAATCTTAGCTATGATCTTGTACACTGTAGTGCAGTAGGAAATAGATCGAAACTCTTTGACAGAGTTTGGGCTAGCAACCTTAGGTACAAGTGTAATTGTTGTACAATTAACACTCTTAAGCAGCTTCCCAGTGTTGAAGAATTCCTGTACAGCTTGCTTGACTTCTCCTCCAATTATATTCCAATATTCTTTGAAAAACTCTGCTGGAAAGCCATCTATCCCTGGTGCTTTTTCATTTGGTAACTCCTTCACTGCCATATCAATCTCTTCTGTAGTTACTGGGGCAATAAGCAATTGTTGTTGCTCTTTTGTAAGGCAGTGTCCATCTGTAGCAGTTGTAATATCAATACAGGGGATCTCTTTTGCTGAAGTGCCCAGTAAGCTTTGGAAGAAGCTTATAAATTCTTGTTCAATCTTCTTTGGTTCTGATACTCTCCTCCCTTGCTCATTACAGATAGATGAAATTCTGTTCCTTGCCTGCCTATTTTTTAGCTGAGCATGAAAGAATTTAGAATTTCTATCTCCTGCTTTTATCCACATTGCTCTAGACTTTTGTCTGAGTACCTGTTCATTCACCCCTTCCCATTTTTCAGTCTGCATAATCAACTCTCTTTCCTGCTCAATCAACTGTTGGTTGAGAGGATCATCATCTAGCTTCCTTTGAGTATTCTGCATCTCCATTCTTAGGGTTCCCAGCTTTTTCTCCAATAAGTTCATCTCCTTGTTCATCTGCACTCTTTGTAGCTTAGTCCACACGGAGTATATAGCATATCCCTCAATTATTTGGTTCCAGATCTCATTCACACAGTCTTTAAACTCCCTTTGATGTAGCAGGACATTGTAAAGCCTAAAAGGCTGTTGTAAATGATTCTTTACCACTTCAGTGTTTATCACAATAGGTGAATGGTCAGAAATCCCTGGTAGTTCATATATAGCTTCAAGGCTACTATACTTTGTAAGCCAAGAGGCATTTCCAAACACCCAATCTATATTGCTATAGATTCTATCTCCTGCATCCCTTTTATTATACCATGACCATTGGCAGCCTTTTCTATTCAATTGCCCCACTCCAATGTCTCTTATACAGTCTTGAAAATCCACTAATTTAGCCTGGTGTATAGGTTGCCCATTTATTCTATCATTAACAGACAGAACACTATTAAAATCTCCTATGACCAACCAAGCCTCCTGCATTGTACTTTGAATCTGCCTTAGTTGATCCCATAGCTCCCTCCTTTCATGAACTTTGTTCTTTCCATATACAAAAGTGATGTAACATGAGAATTGTGACCCTCTTTCCTTCACTTGGAAATGGATCAATTGAGTAGTAACCATCAGCATTTGGAACTGGACCATACTATCCTTCCAAAATAACCATATCCTCCCAATAGGACTTATCTGCTCATCTGAAAAAACTTGCCAATCCCTACAAAACTAACTTTTGACTTTGCTAACACTTCTAGGCTTTATCTTTGTCTCAAGGCAGCCTAGTAAAGTAATTGTATGTTTTAGCAGAAAGGCCTTGAGTTCTCTCTGCTTGTAGGGCTTATTCAGCCCTCTTATATTCCAAGAGCTTATGATCATGGTGGATTTTCCTTATTGAGGCCAATCCCTTCAGTCACCTTTGTAGTGATGCAATCCTCTTGTATTCTCATAGAGCTATATCTATTAGTCATTAGTAGCTTCTCTATCTCATTGTCATTTAGGGCTCACTTATTTTGCATTTGTACTTTCATCTTCTGCTTACCTTTAGATCTTTGTTGTGGCTAGAATGCCTCTTCTTTTTCAGCCTTCTGTTCTGCATTCTCTTGCTCTTCTTGTTGCTTTTGCAGCTTCTCACTTGTCTCCCCATTCTGTTCTTTCCCCTGTTGTGCTATTTTTCCTTGCTCACCAGTTTGTGTTATTCCTAATTGCTCAACAGCAGTAGTTTTTACTTTCCATTGTGTTTTCCTCTTCTGTTGCTTGAATGGTTTCCCTTGTTTTTGTTGTTTCTCCTCCTTGGGCTGTTGCTTTTCTGTTGGTGCCTTCTCACAGTTAAATTCATGCTGTCCTATTTGGAAACACACTCCACAGAACGAAGGTCTCCATTCATATTCTATGATTTGCTCCATAAGTTTGCCATCATCCTCCTCAATTAGCATTCTGTCCGGTAATTCCTGAGAGACATCCATTTCAATTAACATTCTCGCATAGGATATTCTATCTCCTTCTGTCGTTAATCTATCAAAACATATAGGTTTCCCTATAGAGCTTGCTATTCGACCTAGATTTCCTTTGTCGAATATTCAACTGGTAACCCTGGAAATAGCACCCAAATTGGGACATTTTGTGTTATTTCTTTACTCATCTGAAACCTAGGTACCCACTGTTTCAATATCATAGGTCGATTATAAAATGTGTGTGGTCCTCTTTGAATAACTTTGTTCTTATCATCTTCAGATTCAAATCTGAAAACAAAGTATCCATCATCATGAAGAAATACCTGTGGAGTTGCTACAAAGTTCCACACACCATATACGAATTTGAGCATTTCTTTAAAGGATGGATTTCCTCCCAGTACATACCCAATTAGCGCTACTTGCCATTTCTGGGTTGCTCCGCCACCTGAACTTGATTCAGACGAACTACCTTTACTCCTTCTTTAATAACTAGGGGATAGTACTCCAATTGCATCCCCTGTTGTTGAGATCTGTTACCTTGAACCACCTCAGCTAGTGTCGCCTTTGTTTCCTCCTGGTTTGAGCGTTGATTTGAGAACATGAGCTTCCTAGCTGCTGTGTTGTTATCTACCTCTACTAGTTGAGGCTTCTCCATTTCAGCACACTTTGAAGCTTGCATGACAGTTGGTGCACTTCCCATTCCAGTCATCCAGTGTACTAAATGCAATTGACTTACCGTTTGTGGGATCCCCAACTCCGGTGTTACCATTCTTTCTCCGTCTGCCGCCTCCGGTTTAGTTGGCGGTGCCGTTGTCTGTGATTTCCGTCTAGTCATCGTGATGTGCGTACGTTAGCTATCCCTGCGTAACGTGCGCCTTCAGAGAGAGCATTTTTCTTTGTGCGGTCTGCTTTTTGCAATTAATTATGCAATTAAAATCTAAAAATTTAAATATTAAATATTTTTGTAATTCTTTTAGATTTAAAATTCTTCTAAAAATGCACCAAACACAAATACGCACAAAACAAATCAAGTAAAATATAGAAAAATTCCTAAAATTTTATAAAATAATAAAAAGCTAATTTTTGAAGTTTTCTAGGAGTAATTTTATATATTGGGCAAAAATTACATGTTCACAATATATATATATATATATATATATATATATATTATGCAATTAGTTTCGGCCAATCGATCAATTTTGTATTTTTCCATTCAAATAGGAATGACCCAACCCAACCTGACCCAATAGCCACATAAATAAATTAAAATAATACTAAATGTGAATCCTTCCCCCACAAAAAAACGTAGTTGGGAATGTATGAGATTCTGACAAATAAATAAATAAAATATATAATTAAAGAGCGCTTGAAACAAAAATACTATCAATTTGAATAAAAATCTTAAAAAATAAATAAATATAGAAGTATCATGTTTTGAAGGATTCACGTTTAGTATTATTATAATTTATATATATGGGTATTGGGTCAGGTCGGGTAGGGTCATTTTTATTTTAAATTTGATTATTACTTATTAGACTTAAAATAAAAAATAAAAAATCATGGATTAAGAAAATACTACTGAAAAGTTGTATTATTCAGTGACTATGATTTTTGTGTGAAAAAATAAAATATATGACTTTGATGAAAGAAAAGTCATAGTTATATGACCATTTGTGAAACTTACCCTTCTACGCTATCGACAACAACAACAACAACAACAATAACAAACAAAGTATAATTCGACATAGTGGGGTTACCGATAATAGTATAATTATAATATATATCATTATTGGTAAAAGCTGAGGTTCAAAGTCAAATTGTTTCAAAATATCATAAGAATTTTTTTGAACATACCAAAAAGAAACTGTATCATATAAATTGAACGAAGTAAATATCATTTATCAAGTCTATATTTGATCCATCAACTGAAAAAAGAAAAGAAAAAAGAAAGCCAGTTGTTTGGAAATCCACCAATATATAATCTAAAGTTTGAAATTATATTCCCTCTTTTATACTCCTTCACCCCAATATATGTGAAGTTTGATCGGGTAAAGTATTTAAGAAAAAAAATATTTTGACAGATAATCCTTTTAAATAAGTCACGGTGAAAATTAACACTTACTTTTTCATTTTTCTCTCGCGTGAACTTTTTAACGACCATTTGATCGGAAGATATTTGGATGTTAGTTATTTAATCTAAGGCGATGTTCATAACAGTACTTATTAGTGACTATTTGATGGGTGTATGGGTCAAAATCGAACTAGAGAACTTTGACACACGGAGACGATCGTCATGAATGGCCTGCAAAGCAATATGGGCTGTTTGGCCGAGGACGATCAGTGATCAAAAGAACAAGCCGTTGAGTGGTTCATCAGGGCCGAGGTCGAGCCGCATAGATTAAAGTAACGGCTAATATAGCTTTGGAACCTTTAGAAGGAATATTCAATAGAATATTCCCTCTATTTGTATCTTTTAGTGTTTTTTGGGAATATCCCATATAAATTGTATGCGAGATAAGACAAAAGACATGTAATATTCTATATGATAAGAACACTTTTGAAAAGTAAGCCCTCTAGATAAATATAAAGGATAACTTTCTGGAGAGATTCACACCTTTTTGGATTATCTACTCTCATTTACACCAGATCCGAGAAAGTGTTCAACATTCTCTCATCTTCTTGTCATTCATCATTGTCAGAAGGAGGAATCATTTACCTCATTCAATATTGGGTGAATCTTCCTCCTTATTTACATTTATTGATATTGATTGTCATTTAATACTTGATACTTCATTCACACTGCTATATACACATTTATTATTGTTAGCATATTAACTCCGTTCCTCACTGCTCATATCTTTTGTACTGATAACTCGAGATTTGAAGTTATTAGCTTTAACTGGGATTAACCCTTTTTAATAACTGATTAATTATCTTAACCAAAGATTAATATTTTTTGATCAAATAATTTGGCGCCGTCTGTGGGGATATTCTAGTTAAAATCTTAGTTTCTTTCAAATCTAAAAAAAACAACACAAAACCTTATCTTTTCTTGCGTGCATAGTTGAACATGGCAGGTAATGGAGAGGAAAGAATGGAGGCAGTGGCCAGTCTTACTAACAACCTCCTAAACACCATCAACGAAATCGCTGAAACAGATGCTAAGAACGTAACACCAAACGCCTCCCCTAGGCAGAGTGGTTCACCCTTCCCTCACGACAGCATCACAGCCTTACATTGTAAAGGGGCCTCTACATCCACAACGGAAGAGGCACCACCGGCAGTGAAAAAGCTGCTCGAGGCGTGGTTTACAAACACGCTGACCAGCATTCTTGACAAGCCCGCTCAAAGGACGAACAGAGAAGATGCGAGAGTTTGTGTCGCACCAGCGACAGACGAGCAACAAGGCCCCCCACTTATAACAGGTATTACTCACAACGTTAGTGATGCAGGTAAAGACACCCTCACAACCATTTCGAGGAAAATGGAGGAGATGGAGAACGAGAACAAAATACTCCTCGGCCAAATGAAAGAGCATCAAGAAAAGGTAGACAAAATACTCGGCGCCCCAAAACTCTTACGAAAAACGGACACCGGATAATATTTTGAGCAACCATACAGTGACGAAGCTGCACCACACGCCATACATAAAACCTTCAAAATGCCGCCATACTTGAAAATATACGATGACACGACGAACCCTGAGGATCATGTGACCCACTATGTCACTGTAGTAAAAGGAAATGACCTCGCCAAAGAACAGGTGTCATCCATACTGCTGAAGAAGTTTGGTGAAACCCTCATCGAGATAACATTAACTTGGTACTCGTAGCCACTTGCATGTTCCATAGAGACGTTCAAGAAAATGGCCATCAAGTTTGTAACAGCCCTTGCCGGGGCCAAGAAAGCAGAGGTGAGGGTGAATGACATATTTGCCATTAAATAGTCACCTGGAGAAGGACTAAGAGATTTCCTCGCCCGATTCAACCGCGTGAGGATGACCTTACCAAATGTATTAGAGGGAATGGCAGTAGCAGCTTTCCAGAATGGGTTATACAGGAGCGGTTCGAGGGCGACTAGAAAATTTCTAAGCCGACTCATGAAATTTCCCCCAACCACTTGGGACGAGATACGCAATGCCTACTGTGCCGAAGTGCGAGCTGACGAGGACGACCTTAATGGGCCAACTCAACGTCTAACCTTGGTCCAAATGGAATCGAGGAAAGACCGAAGAAATGACAACAGAAAGGACCATGCAGGCTCGCGACCCTACCGTGAAAGGCATCAACCATATGTCATAGCCGCCGTCATACCGCCTCCCGTCATGGCGACAGCCCATCCAGGCCGCCAACAGGGACTCACCAAAGCGAAAAAGGTATGCCTCCACTATTATCTACTCACAATTTCTATGTTTCCCCCTCAGAAATAGTCTACGCCCTGGAGTACTCGATCCAAAAGTGAAGTGGCCGTAGAAAATGAGGTCCGACCCAAACACTAGAAAGTCAAACGCCCTCTGCGAATTCCATCAGGAACGGGGCCACAAAACCGAGGACTGCACCGCTCTAAGGCAAGAGGTCGTGAACATGCTTCACCAAGGACATCTGAAAGAACTTTTGAGCGAACGAGGAAGGGCAAACTTTTCTCGAGGACGCGAACAACATCAAGGGCCACCAAAACCGCCCTCCCCAACTCGAACCATCCAAATGATCATGGGAGGAGGCAATGATGCGTCAATCAACAACGTAAAATTCACGACCACCCACAAGCTGAAACGGTCAATCACTCATGAATGGTATGACGAACTCGAAGAGAGCATCGTCTTTGATAAGTCGGATACCCACAGTTTGGTATTTCCTCATTATGATGCCCTTGTTATTACTTTATACATCTTAGATAGTAACGTAAAACGTATTATGGTCGATGATGGAAGTGGCACATGCATTGTCCACCCTTGAGTTGTCGCACAAATGAAGCTCGAGGATAGGATAGTGCCACGTTACATCACAATGACGGGTTTTAACAATGCAGTTGAACAGACATATGGAGAAATCACGCTACCCATCCTGGTCGGCGACGTCACTTTAAAGACCATGTTCCACATCATGGACCAGCATACGGCGTACAACGCCATCATAGGTCGGCCCTGGATACACGCCATGAAAGCCGTCCCCTCCAGCTTATATCAAGCCATCCAATTTCCCACCCCTTGGGGGGTATTCAGCATCCGAGGAAAGGAACTCACCGCCCGAGAATGCTATCGCATAGCCCAAGACTGCATACACACTTAACAATTGAAAGGCAAAGCCAAGGCCGCATAGCAATTAACGGAGTAGAGGTCGGGTGATGACAAAGGGAAAGACGTCATCAAGGACCCCGAAATCGTAGAGGCCATAGGGTTGACCGTAGAGGATCTCGACCCCATACAACTCGACAAAGACGACCACAGCAAAAAAGTCAACATCGGCCACAAACTTCGGGAACCAGTTAAATTCCATTAGTTTTTAGCTAACAACGCAGACTTGTTTGCCTTTTCCCATGTAGATATGCCGGGCATCCCGAAAGAGATAGCGACACACAAGCTGAGCGTCGACCCATTTTACCCCCAGTGTGGCAAGTTATGCAAAAATTCAACTCCGCAATAAATGATGCGGTCCGCGAAGAGGTTGAGAAACTGCTGGAAAACGGCTCTATCAAAGAATTGAAGTACCCTCAATGATTCGCCAATGTGGTCATGGTGAAAAAGAAGAGTGGGAAATGGCGGATGTGCGTAGACTCTGCAGATTTAAACAAAGCCTGCCCGAAAAACTCATTCCCACTACCCCATATTGACTAGCTCATTGACGCAACGGCTGGGCATGAGCTATTAAGCTTCTTGGACGCCTACTCGGGCTACAGCCAGATCCTCATGGAAGAGGAAGACCAAGAAAAAACCACTTTCATCACTCACCAGGGGACGTACTGCTACAAGGTGATGCCTTTCGGACTGAAAAATGGGGGGGGGGGGGGCGACGTATTAGAGGTTGGTGACAAAAATGTTCAAAGACCAGCTCAGCAAAACTATGGAAGTCTACATCGGTGACATGTTGGTCAAGTCAAAAAGGAAAGAGGATCACATCGACCACTTGAAAGAGGACTTCGACATACTCATACGTTATGGTATGAAATTGAACCCCGAAAAGTGCACCTTCGGTCTAACTTCGGGAAAGTTCCTTAGCTTCTTGGTGTCACAACGAGGCATCGAGGTCAACCCCGACCAAATCAAAGCTATAGAAGAAATACCGGAGAACCTAACCAGTTAGAAACAGGTACAGAAGTTGACCGGCCGCAATGCCGCCCTATCGAGGTTCATCTCGCGGTCCTCCGACAGGTGCCATAAATTTTTTGGCATGCTCAAGAATGACAATGGACTCCAATGGAACTCTGAATGCCTCGAAGCCTTGAAATAACTAAAGGCGTATCTATCTTCACCCCTGTTGCTCGCTAAGGCGGAACCTGGGGTACGTCTCCTCATTTATCTGGTCGTGCCCGATGTGGCCGTAAGTGCGGTCCTGGTCCGAGAAAACAAAGGTGTGCAATCCCCCATTTATTATATTAGAAAATCTTTGGTGGACGCTGAAACGAGGTACCCCCACCTCGAGAAGCTAGCCTTGGCTTTGGTCGTAGCTTCGCAAAAGCTAAGATCCAATTTCCAGTGTCACCCCGTCTCGATGGTCACGACCTTTCCCCTAAGGAGTATTCTGCACAAACCCGAGCTATCGGGCAGGTTGGCCAAATGGGCTATAGAATTGAGTGAGTATGATATAACCTATCAATCGCGAACGGCGATAAAGTCGCAAGTGCTCGGCGGCTTTGTCGCCGACTTCAGCACGAAAATGATGCCTGATGTCGAGAAGGAAGTCGCCCGTACTTCCCCAGAATACACGACCTATGTGTTTTGTGTACCGATGGCGCCTCTAACACGTCGGGATCAGGACTGGGACTCGTGCTCGAAGTCCCAACAGGCAAAGTGATTCGCCAGTCCATAAGATTCCCAGATATGACTAACAACGAGGCCGAGTACGAGGCCGTGGTTGCAGGGCTAAAGTTAGCACTCAAGTACGGAGCGAAGTGAGTCGTCCTACAGTGCGACTCTCAGCTCGTCGTCAATCAAGTCACATGGACTTTCCAAATCAAGGAACAAAGACTAAAAGAATACCGGGCCGAGATCTGCAAGCTGTTACCCGAGTTCGACAAATGCCAGCTCGACCAAATCCCTCGAGCATAGAATATCAAAGTAGATGGCCTTGCCAAACTGGTAGCGACCACTAAAGGCATAACCTGAGAAGCAAATGTGGTCATTCTCCTCCACTCGTCGAATGACCAAATCGAGGTACGAACTTTAAATCTAACTTGGGACTGGCGCAATCTTATTGTCACATATTTGTAGGACGGAGTGCTTCCAGACGACAAAAAAGAAGCCAAGAAGCTTCGAATGCAGGTGGCCAGGTACATCGTCATCAACAACGACTTGTACAAAAGAACGTATGGCGGCCCCCTGGCAAAATGCTTAGGCCCAAACCAGACACGACGCGTTCTGGAGGAAGTCCACGAAGGTCACTGCGGAGATCACACTGGCAATCGAGCCCTAGTCAGATGCCTCATACGAGCAGGCTATTACTGGCCCACAATGAAAAAAGAGGCCGCTGACTTCGTGAGAAAATGTGAACAATGCCAGAAATACGACCCCATGATCCACCTAGTGGGCGAGCACCTCCACTCAGTCACCTCGCCATGGCCTTTCATCAAATGGGGGATAGACATCGTCGGCCCTCTCCCAGCAGGGCGAGGTAAAGTACGATTCCTTTTGGTTTAACTGACTATTTCTCTAAATGGGTTGAAGCAGGAGCGTTCTCCCATATACGTGAGCAAGAAGTTATCACCTTTATATGGAAGAATATTGTATGCCGCTTCGGCCTCCCCAAAGAAAGCAGTTGTGATAACGGACCTCAATTCACTGGGAAAAAGACAGTCGAGTTTTTCGAGAAATGGCATTTCAAAAGAAACTCTCCATGCCATATCATCCCGTGGGAAATGCGCAAGCGGAGTCCTCCAATAAGTCAATACTGAATATCATGAAGAAGAAGCTCGAGAATGCCAAGGGACTGTAGCCGGAGTTGCTGTTGGAAGTGCTATGAGCGTACCGCACAACGCTAAAAACAAGGATAGGAGAAACACCGTACTCACTGGTCTATGGGACCGATGCTGTAATACCTGTCGAGGTCGGAGAACCAAGTCTAAGGTACTCACACGAAAGCGGGCCGAGAAACGATGAAAGCAGGAGGCAAGACCTCGATGAGGCCGAAGAACGAACAAACATGACTTAAATAAGGATGGTCGCCTAGAAACAACAGGCAGAGCGATACCACAACAAAAAAGCCAAGATCAGACCGCTCAAAGTCGGGGACTACGTACTCAAAGCCGAAACACAGGTGAGCAAGGACCCACAAGAAGGAAAGCTAGGGACTAATTGGGATGGCCCATAAAAAATTACGGCGGCAGAAACCAAGGAATCCTTCCAACTAGAAACGATGGAAGGAAAACTACTACCAAACAACTAGAACATACCCCACCTCAAGTATTTAAAATTCTAAAGGAAAGATGTTCTCCGAGTCGTACTCTTTTTCCCTCACTTGAGTTTTGTCCCAATTGGGTTTTCTCGGGGAGGTTTTTAACGAGGCGACGAGGAGGATATTTCGAAGTTAAAGCACGAGCAGGTGAGAATACAAGTTGGCAAGTTCATTGCTCGACCCATCGAATACTTCTCCAGGTCGAACAACAAAGGGACTAGGTAAACTGGGACTGGAACACCAGCCCGAAAAACATGCAAGCTTCTCCAATGTATTTATGCAAGTAAAGCATACAAGCACATGATGTTTGCCTATCTCCACCAAGTTTTAATACCGCACCAATCAAGACACTCACATTTGACCTCGCTCGAATCAATTCACATTCGACCTCGTTCGAATTAATTAAAAGTAACATTCGACCTCGCTCGAATTAACTCACATTCGACCTCGCTCGAATTAACTCACATTCGACCTCGTTTGAATTATTTAAGAGTAACAATCGACCTCGCTCGAATCAACTCACATTCACCTCGTTCGAATTAATTAAGAGTAACATTCGACCTCGCTCAAATCAACTCACATTCGAACTCGTTCGAATTATTTAAAAGTAATATTCACCTCGCTCAAATCAACTCACATTCGACCTCATTCCAATTATTAAAGAATAACATTCGTCCTCGCTCGAATCAACTCACATTCGACCTAGCTCAAATTTCATTCACAAATAACCTCATCTGAATTAATTATGGCGATATTTAACTTTACTCGAACTAATTAGACACACTCGGCCATGTTAGAATTAACGCATACCAACAGTTGTAAATCAAGACAATCAATCAAGGAAAACATTCAAGGAAAAAATAGAAGACTCAGAAATAAACAGCAAAAATTAGCATTCCAAATCAAAATGTATCTTACAAGGATCGAACAGCCGCCCACAAAAGCATAAAAAGGAAAGAAAATATTACAAAAGCATCACTTAGCGACATCATCCCCGCCATCATCTCTGCCATCATTCCCGCCGTCATCCTCGCATACGCATCATCATACCAAGAGCCTTGCTCGATTCCGCCCAGCTCGTCTTTATCATTCATTGCACGCCAGTGGCGTAGCGGGATCATAACCACAGCCGATTCGAGCTGTGCGCGCCTTGGCACGAGCACCCTCGAACTCAACCTCAGTAACTCTCCCTGCCGCCAACAAATCCCTAAAGATGTCTAGCTGGGCCTCGGCATGGATCCACTTCTCGTACGAATCCCGCGCAACGTCAGGATAAGCGGAAGTGTGAGAGGAGGACGATCTAGCCAATAGTTGCGCCCTTTCGGCCTTAAGACCGCGACATGATCATTTAAGTTCGAGCCTTCAAGCTCGCCAACCCTCTCATCAAGCCCTGCCATCCTGAGCACAGACGCCTCCGCTTCACTCGCCCGTACAGATCTGAGAACACAGATGACCTCCTCTGATGCCGCCACATTTGCCAAAGCAGCCTCCTCGGCCTTATCCAACTCCGCCGTCTTCTCGATCAACTCATCACTCAAGTCATTAGCCCTGGTCGAGCTCTACTCAAGTTCAACTCGCAGGGATGCCACTTGGGCCTGAAGACCAGCACACTCATTCGCGACCCCCCTTCATACCTCGAGCTGGTCCTCCTTGGCTCCAAGCGCTCCCTCGAGCTCGCTACATCTGCCGATGACTCTTATGAGCTCTTCGTCCTCTACTTTAGCTCGTCCCTGAGAGACTGGAAGTTAGCGTCCACGCCAAATCGGAAGCATATCTCGCGATACTTGGCGCAAAATTCTTTATACTTCGATTCCATCCTCTTGAAAATAGCCCTTTTCTTCTCCTCTTGGCGGGCGCACTCAATCTCCAAAATAAGGGTTTGATGAACAAGGAAAAAGTAAAAGTCAGTAAAAACGGACAAAAGAAAGATAACAAGGAACGAAAATCTCGAAGAACCAAGAACTCTACCCGCAAAGCCATTCCAGATACGCCCAACGATAGGGTGGCATCATCAAACATCCGTAAGTTCCTGTCCTCGGTGCTGGAGTAGATAGGACCCAAAGAAGGGATCACGCTCTCCGTGTTCTTCAATAAGTCACGCTCGAGGGGGATGACAATGTTGCGAGTAGTCCCCTCTGTCCTCACTTCCACCTGAGTGAACCCCTCATTGAACATCCGAACTTCTTTGGGGTCAGTAGGAACCGGACTCATAACCATCTACGGCCATATTTTTCCCCCTCTCATCGGTAGAGAAAGGCACGTCAGCCTGCCCTGACGGCGACGGATCACTCCTCGTAATGACCTCTGCTGCCTCTGATCGGCCTCCCTCTTCCGTGACGACCTCGGGCAATGGAGCAATTTCTTCAGCTGAAGGAGGCGTAGTCTCTGTGTCTAAAGCTATGCCGCCCTCGGGTGCGGCCGTGGCCAGCTCAGGATCACCCCTTGTTGGCTCTTTGTTTCCTACTGCCTCACTGCTAACCTCAATTCTCTGCCTTTTTAGCGGAACTCCTTCCTATTCATCCGGCGATGACTCGTCCACTAAGTGCAAAATGGGAGAAGTCGGAGTCTCCATCGAAGTGCCTGCTGAGATCCGAGAAGAAGCTGCTATCTGAACGGACTGGCCTGCAGTCGCAGAGAGTAGAGATCCGGTCGATGCACCCGATTGACGAAAAGCGGGGGGTAGGAGCCCTCACTCTTCTCGTAGTCCTTCGACCTGCCAGCAAATATAGAAGTTAAAACTGACCCCACTATATGAAGGGAGCGAAGGAGGAGATCGAAATAAATAACTTACAGGTCGAAGAAGGTTTACGTCCAAACTTTTTGTTGAACGACAACTATTCGCGGATCCCCACCGTGTGGGGTAAAATTTAACTCACCCAGTCCCGAATGTCAACGACCAACGTAGGGGGCTCCCTCTCAGCTACACAAAAGAGGGAAAACGATTAAATCACCAGAGAGAGACAAAACAAGCACAGTTAGCAAAAACACTTACGGGGCAAAGTTCCACACCTCAGAGAATCCACTAGGGTTCGCCACCACGTGCTCGATCTTCATGTAGAAGAAGTTGAACTAAAACCGACAATTGGCCTTATCGTCCATTTTGACCACCAATCCCTTGGTCCCGCGGTGGCGGAGATGTATCATCGTACCTCTGTGGAAGCTTGGCGTGAAAAGATATAGCAGATAGCGGATAGAAATCTCACGGTTGGCCAACTCCGTGTGTTTTATCAACATAAGAAAGAGTTAGTAAATATAGGGGGGAGAGCTGGGCCGGACAAATGCCGTGGTAGCGGCAAAATTCCTCCACCAATGGGGGAAGAGGAAGAGAATAACCCAGTTGGACGCGTAAAATGCGCAATACCTAGAACGATGAATATGGACTACGTCGTTCCCAGCTGGGACGAGGTCGATGTGGGCAGGGATGTTGTACTTGGCCCTAAGCTCGGCAAGATGGGATGTGCCCATATCAGACTTCACAGGCTCAGGCTCGTCCGTAAGTGATATCGAGAAGTCCGTCGTGGCTCTATCATTACGAGGAATGATTTCCTCCACGGTGAGGAAGCTCTCATCCTTGGCAGGGACGACAGCATCATCGTCACGAGGAGGCATCCTCACTCCTAGTGGAGTTGGTTCAGGAACCTCACCATAAACAAGGGTTGTATCCACCATTTGTGGTTAGTTGTAAATACAGAGGATACGAACTCAGAAGAAACAGAAATAACAGGAATCACTCAAACTAGAAACGAGAGTAAAAGTGCAAAAAATGTAAGCAACTGGGGCAGGAGCACAGAAAAAAGAAGAAGAAGAAGAAGAAGAGAAAGGATGCAGGATCAAAGATTGGAAAATGTAAAGGTTCACTCAAAGGGTTTCCTCCCCTTATTTATAGAGAACACCGACGCTTGGATCGAGACGATTAACCATCAGATGCATAGGAATCGAAACGGCAGGGACACGGAAAGCGATGCAAAGCATCGGGAAGATGCGTATTGATGACGGATGAAGCCGTGACGTCACTCTGAACCAACATCATCAAGTGTGGTTCTCAGAATGCCACATCACCATCTCGGCTGCGATCCTCAACACTCGACCTCCCCATCTAAATTTCTCGAACTATGGATAATAAAGTCCGCTCATCGAGGTCGACAAAAAGACGACCTCGATAAGCGGAGGGACTAACTGTATGGGTCAAAATCGAACTAGAGAAATTCGACACGCGGAGACAATCGTCATGAATGGCCTGCAAAGTAATATGGGCGGTTTGGCCGAGGACGATCAGTGATCAAAAGAACAAGCCGCTGAGTGGTTCATCAGGGCCGAGGTCGAGCCGCATAGATAAAAGTAACGGCTATAGCTTTGGAACCTTCAGAAGGAATATTCAATAGAATATTCCCTCTATTGTACATTTTAGGGTTCTTTGGGAATATCCCATATAAATAGTAAGAGTGATAAGGCAAAAGGCATGTAATATAAGGCAAAAGGCATATCTTTTGTTCTGATAACTCGAGATCTGAAGTTATTAGCTTTAACTAGGATTAACCCTTTTTAATAATTGATTAATTAGTTAACCAAAGATTATCATTTTTTGCTCAAACAATGGGTAGATCGTTACATTTTATAGTTTTTCATTTCCTCAACTCCAATATATATGTTTATAGTATTTCATATTCATATACAAACTAAAGCGACAAGATAGAAGTAAATCATATACAAAAGACTTTTAAGGGAAAAGAAAACGAAAATTTCCAAGTAAATCAGGCTACCTGTTAGTTGTCATGTAGGATTCGAATACACTATAATTTTAAATTTTCCGATTTATAGGTGGTAGGTTTGATTGAGGGAAGTTGGGTAGTTTTCTTTCAACACAAATTAGCATAAGTACACCGTTTTGTTTTGCTCTAATCTTCTGTTCAGTGACACTCAATGATGAGCCGCGAGAATAGTAACCCATAAGTCAAGCATTAAAGATTATCTCTCTTGTGTTGCGTAGCAGCTAGCTCCAGTTCGTGAAAATGATAACGCGCTTTTTTTAAACTCACTTTTCTACGATTCCACATTCCCTTCCTGCTTTCTCAGCAGCTTCATTGCAAACAGTTCACCCTCTCCCTCTTGTATAAATAGCCCTCCTCTCTTATCCAAACTACGTACAACCCATAAAACTTCCATCATAGCGTACCTAAAAGAAAAGATAATGTCTTCTTCTCTTATTTCCTATTCGACCCATTTAATTTTGAAACTCTTTCTTTTGATTTCTTTCTTTAATGTGTGCTTTGCTTCGAGAAAGCTCACTGCTTTAGTCCAAGAACCACAAAATCAACTATTGCAGTACCACAAAGGTGCACTCCTTTCCGGCAAAACCTCTGTCAATCTAATTTGGTATGGCAAATTCAAGCCATCCCAAAGAGCCATTGTCTCTGATTTCATCACTTCCCTTTCTTCTTCCACTCCATCTAAAGCCGATCCATCTGTAGCCAAATGGTGGAAGACCACTGAAAAATACTATCATCTCACCAATTCCAAAAAATCCCTTTCCCTCTATTTGGGCAAGCAAGTCCTAGTCGAAAATTATTCCTTAGGAAAATCACTGACCCAGAAACAAATTGTACAATTGGCATCAATGGGTGAACAAAAAGATGCCATTAACATTGTTTTGACCGCCTCTGATGTTGCAGTCGATGGGTTCTGTGTCAATCGCTGTGGAACCCATGGGTCTTCTAAAGGTGCTATTATAAGGGGCAAGACTTACAAATTTGCTTATATTTGGGTTGGTAACTCAGAGACTCAATGCGCTGGCTACTGTGCCTGGCCATTCCACCAGCCCATTTACGGACCACAGAGCCCACCCTTGGTTGCACCAAACAACGATGTGGGTGTTGATGGTATGGTAATTAACTTGGCTAGCTTATTGGCTGGGACCGCAACGAACCCATTTGGAAATGGTTATTACCAGGGAGAAGCTGATGCACCATTGGAGGCTGCCTCTGCTTGCCCCGGTGTCTATGCTAAAGGTGCTTACCCTGGCTATGCTGGAGATTTGTTGGTGGACAAAACTACAGGTGCAAGCTACAATGCACATGGTATGAATGGAAGGAAATACGTGCTTCCTGCTTTATACGATCCTTCTACATCTACATGTTCAACTTTGGTGTAGAGAACAATCGCAGTGGATTAGAGGGATATTTTATTTAATGTAGTGAATACTGTAATTTTGATTCATTCATTTGTTTTAGTCTGAGTAATTAAAGAACAAAATTCCATTAGTCCTTTCTTCTTATTATCATTAATTTCAGCAATTTTACGATTTCATCGACGGACATGATTTAGTTTTTTTTATTTAGAAAAACGGAACCACAAGAACACTTTGTTAAGCAAAATGCCAAAAAGAACACAGTAACAAGAGCGTGGTCTTTCCATTATGACATGACTTCACCTGTTCTCAATTAAATAATCCCCAAATGTAATTAAGTGATTAATTCTGTTACAATTTATACTCTCTTTATTGAGCCAAAAATGTAGTAAACTTTTTATTGTATATTATTCTTCAGTAGAGTTTCGATTTAACTCAAGAAAACGACCATGTGAGTCTTTTGTAAAAAGACATTTTGCTAAAAGAAATGTGGTATCATTAATAGTCTTTTAACAATGTAATCCATAGCTTCAAATGTGATACTACTCCCTCCGGTTCACAATAAGTGTCCAATTTACTTTTAGCACGGCCATTAAGAAAATACTAAATTCTATACAAAAATACCTACTATGACTAAACTACCCTAATTAAACATTTAATGTCAGGAGTAAGAAAACTTTTTAGGGATATGTACATAGGGGTTATTTTGTAAAAACAAATTGAATTCTTTCTTGATTATATAACTGGACACTTATTTTGAACCAAAATGAAAAAGTAAATTGGACACCTATTGTGAACCGGATGGAGTTATATCAATGGCTCTTGACATCTATAGAGCAAATCCTTCACGTATTTATTGGCTCACATATGTTTACCTTTTTCCAGATAAAGAGAAACCCAAACACATATACTAGTACTATATAGTACTCCCTCCGGTCCAAAATAAGTAATTTTTTGGCATTTTTTTTGTGGTCCAAAATAAGTGATTTCTCCATATTTCAAGAATGAATTAATTATTTTTTTCCTACATTGTCCTTGGAGTAAATAGTGTTGGAATATGTGTTAGGAGTGTTTATGTGAGATAGTAAAGGTTAATATGGTCAATTCCATTGCTAATTAATGCTAAAAGATGGATTTCTTAATCTGTGTGAAAACATTCAAAAAATCATTTATTTTGGACCGGAGGGAGTAGTAATTATCGGGAACTTTAACTTAATTAATCACTGATATCATGTTGTGGTAAATTGCTTACTTAAATAAACAACTGATTAGACAATTAACAAATGAAGGAATAACTATACAACAATTAAAACGAGGGAAGGAAAGGGAAAGAAGAAAGGTCCTCCGTTCTCCTTTCAATAAAAGAGATAAGTGAATAATACAGTTTTATTTTTTCTAACTTCCCAATCCAACAGGGGAAGAACAAAATAAACTTTTAAACGTCCAAATAGAAAATAATTTTTTCAAGTTACATGTAACGACCAGATCAATTGTTTGGTGTATTGTAGTTATGTTCCCCTATTTATTACTTCTTCTATGTTCATTTGTGGTTATGTGATTTATCGGGGTGGTTGGTTTAGTTCCAAGAGTGTTTTGGAGTGAATTGGGACACTTAGAGCCCGATGGACATAAGAAAGTTTTTCACTTTGTTCCGAAAAATTTCACTTTTTTTCGAAATCAGTGTTTGGCCATAAAATTTTCAGTTTTCACTTGAAGATGAATTTTGGAATTTTTCGAAAATTTGAAAAACTCCAAAAAGTTATTTTTTAAAATTTTCACTCAGACCACTTACAAAACATCAAAAACAACCCAAAATTATATTCATGGCCAAACACAACTAAAATTTTCACTTTTTTTTTTGGAATTTTAAATTCTTATGTCCAAATGTCCACTTCATCTCAAAGTTGGAAGCTTAAGTTGGAAGAGTTGATCGGGGTTTGACTTTTGTGTAGACGACTCCATAAGGAAGTTTTGATGGTTCTGATAGCTTTGTATGGTAATTTTGGACTTAGGCATATGTCTCGATGTTGATTTGGGGGTCTGTAGGTTGGTTTGATGCTTTTGGAAAAAGTTGGAAAGTTGAAGGTTTGGAAAGTTGAGAGGTTTGATCGAGAGTTGGCTTATTTTCACCGAGTTTGGATTTCGGTTTCGGGAGTTGGAATAGGTTCGTTGCGTTATTTGGAACTAGTGTGCAAAATTTGAGGTCAATCGGAGTTGATTTGATATGGTTCGACATTTGTTTTAAAAGTAAGAAGTTCATTAGGCTTGAATTGGGGTCGATTCGTGGTTTTGATGTTGTTTCATGTAATTTGAGACTTCGACTAAGCTCCTATAGTGTTTTGAAACTTGTCGGTATATTTGGTAGAGGTCTCGGGGGCTCGGTCTAAGGCGATTTTTGGAGCATTTCTCATCCCAATTGAAGAGGTAAGTGATGTTTATTCGATTTTGGTATTAGATATTGAATGTACATTGATTAATACACCTACTTTTGATGAATCTAAGATAGAATTTGGGAATTTCTAGACTATGTTATAGGAGAGTGAAATTTAAGGATTTGAGGAACAATTTGTTGTCGGAATAGGATGATTTTAGTATGGTTGGACACGAAATTGAATGGGTGTTCGAAATTTATAAATTTTGACGAGTTTTGAGGTGTGACTCCCGGGGTTAACTTGAGTTAAAGATCGTAGCTTTATCTTTTGCATTCATTTCCTATGGCTTTTATTGATGGTATTGCATTACTTTGACAAGATTCGAATTGTCCGGAGGTTGATACACACGGAAAGAACTTGTTAGAGGAGTGATTTGGCTTGCTTGGGATAAGTATCTTATCTAAATTTGGTTGAGGCACTAGCTGCCTGAATTATTTGTGATAGCTATGTGCTATGAGTGGCGCATATGTGTGGGGCTTAGTCAATATGCGTGCACAAGGTACTATTTTCATACTCGGGGTAGTGTTTAGGCTATGCCATGCCTTGAATTGATTGTTAAGCTTCAAGCTGAGATGTTTCTCCTATTTGTACCCTTCAGTGAGCTATTTGCACCACTTTGAGGTTTTATTGAGGTTATTTTCCCGGTTGAAACTGACAAACTACTATTCCATGACGAAATTGTCTATTCTAGTTGTGATAGCATACATTGCACATGCCTACACTATAGCATGTTAGTTATACTAGTTCAGGAGTATGATATTGGTAATCATTGATCATGTACATGTATTCTCGTATATTTGCTTTCTCTATGTTATGAGCTGGACAGGTAGCCTGTGACCACGCCAAGCAAATTGTGATTGTTGACACATGAGTTGTCTGTGCGGTTGATATTATTAGTACGTGAGTCGTCCGTGTACCACATGAGTTGTCCGTGATGCGTGTGAATATGGATCCGTCCCCCTCTCATGTTTCTCTCTTGATGGTGTACACACGAATATTGAGGAGAAACTGATCAGTGACTTGGTACGGATATGGAAAGCCTGAGGAAAGTCTGGACAATGTTTGTTTTGGATTTGCATTTCATCCTTACCTGCAAATTCCCATGGCTAATTACCTGATTTATTTGCATATCATCTTTGTATGATATAGCATTGGCTGAACAAAGAACTTGAGTAGTTGTTCACACACAGAGGGTTCTTTTTGTACTTCATGACTTGAATACATCGTTGTTCTGTACTTGTTAATTTGATGAAACTGTACAGGTTATAGCAGGTATCATTTATAATTCTTGCTTCTTTTACCTCGCTGAGGTTAGTTACGATACTTATTGAGTACATTGGGTCGGTTGTACTCATACTACATTCTACACTTAATTGGGCAGATCCGGGTGTTGGTACCTGTTAAGAGTAGCAGCGTTGCTTGTTGAGCTGAGTATCGAAGGATGAGGTAGAGCTGCATTTTCCGCATGCAGTCTTGACTTGTCTATTTTTATGTATTGTTATTTTTAGTTCTGACAATATTGTATACAGTTTTCAGACTTGTATTCCATTGTAGAGCTCATGACTTCGTATTTATTAGTTTATGCGGGATTTATTTTTTATATTAGCAGTATTTTATTACATTAAGCTTTTACACTCATGTTATTTCTGTAAATTTTGTTATTTTGGTTTTTTATTGTTATGTTTCGGCTGCCTAGCCGGTATGTTATGTGCCATCACGACGGGTTAAAATTTGGGTCGTGACAAGTTTGGTATCAAAGCACTAGGTTCATAGGTATTACAAGTCATGAGCAAGTTTAATAGAGTCTCACGAATTGGCACGGAGACGTCTGTACTTATTTTGAGAGGCTACAGAGTTGTTAGAAAACTTCACTTTCTTGCATTATTGTCATGCAATTTTGTTATTTACGAAGCTTGAAACTTGACTCTTCTATTCTCTCACAGATGGTGAGGACACGTGCGACCGGATCAGGCGGACGACCACTAGTACCACTAGTTAGCGCTGCAGAGGTTGGGGCCGAGGTAGAGGCCGAGGTGTGGCTCGTACTACAACTAGAGAAGCACCTATGGAGCCACCAGTTGCTCCAGCTGAGGATCAAGTACCAGATGTGGTTGAGCCGGTGGGACCAGCTTAGGCACCAGCAGTTCCCGTCATTATTCCTGGCCTTGAGGAGGCCTAGTCCAGATTTCGACTCTGTACAGGAGCCTGGCTCAGGTGCTTTCAGTTCTAGATACACCAGCCACTTCACAGTACGGGGGAGGTGCTCTGACTCCTACCGCCCATACTCCAAAGCAGCTAGCTCAAGGACTTCAGATAGCGGGTTTATTGCCAATTCATCTGGGTTGTTGTCGCTCGGGCCGAGGTTGGTCCCGATATGAGTGATGAGGAGCATAAGAGATATGAGCGATTTGCAAGGCTTAAGCCTCTAGAGTTCAGTGGAGTAGAGTCGGAGGATGCTCAGGATGTTCATTGTAAGGCTTAAGCCACTTACATGGCATGGGTTTTTAGTTCTCGTCTTAGAGAAGTTTGTCCTATAGACTCGCAGAGAGGAGTTGCGTAGGGAGTTTGAGCAGCTACGCCAGGAGGGTATGACAGTGACTCGGTATGAGATGAGGTTTGCAGAGTTGGCTCGTCATGCGGTATGGTTGGTTCCCACTGAGAGGGGAGAAGATTAGGAGGTTCATTGATGGCCTCAACTATGGTTTACGTTTCATTATGGCTCGGTAGGTTGCGACGGATGCTAGGTTTGAACAAGTGGTCGAGATTTTTAGACGCTTAGAGCTGGTTCGCAGGCAGGAGCAGGAGCCAAGAGGCCTCATAGTTAAGGTGGTTTCAGTAGTTCCTCGTTTGGAGGCCAGTCCTATTTCAGCATAGGTCGTCCTTCTAGCCCCGTCCATAAAGCTGGCCATGTTCCTCGTGGTTCTTCAGTTAGCCACAATTCCTACAGTGCACACCCAGCTTAGTCATCATTCAGTGCGTTGCTAGCACAGATTTCTTACCATGCTTCATCTACATAGGGTTCCACATCCAGTTATTTGGATCACGATGGTCAGCAGCTCCATTAGAGGAGAGGTTATTTTGAGTGCGGGGACTTGAGTGATCTTAAGAGAGATTACCCCAAACTATTGAGTAGGGTTCCACAACAAAGCTCTCAGCCTACGGTTTTAGCACCATCAGCTACACCACCCGCGCAACCAGTTCGAGGTGGGGCTCAATCTTCTCGAGGCCTCCCTAGAGGGGGAGAACGATTAGGTGGTGGTCACGTTGCTACGCATTTCTAGCCAGGCCAGAGGCAGTTGCCTCCGATGCCGTGATCATAGGTATTATTTCAGTATGCCACATGGATGCTGCGGTACTATTTGATCCTGGTTCCACTATTCATACGTGCCATCTTACTTTGTTCGTTATTTGGATATGCCCCATGATTATTTAGTTATGCCTTTTCATGTATATACACCGGTGGGTGATTCTATTATTGTGGACCGTATGTATCGGTCATGTGTGGTGACTATTGGGGGATTAAAGATGAGTGTTGATCATTTATTGCTTAGCATGGTTGATTTTGACATGATTTTAGGCATGGATTGGTTGTCACCATGTAACGCTATTTTGGATTGTCATGCTAAGATCGTGACATTGGCGAGGTCGGGGTTGCCTAGGGTTGAGTGAAAAGGCTCCCTGGATTATGTTCCTAGTAGAGTGATTTCATTTGAAGGCTTAACGGATAGTTGAGAAGAGATGTCTGGCATATTGGCCTTTGTGAGGGATGTTAGTGTTAATGCTCTTACCATCGAGTCTATTCTAGTAGTGAGAGACTTCCCAGATGTATTTCATGCAGACCTGCCGTGTATGCTACCCGATAGGGACTTTGAATTTGGTATTGACCTGGTGCCGGGCACTCAACCCATCTCTATTCCTCCGTATCGTATGGCATCAACAGAATTGAAAGACTTCAAAGAACAGCTTCAGGAGCTACTTGATAAGGGTTTCATTAGGCCTAGTGTGTCGCCTTGGGGTGCACCAATTTTATTTGTGAAGAAGAAGGATGGTACTATGCGGATGTGCATTGACTACAAGTAGTTGAACAAAGTTATAATTAAGAACAAGTACCCACTACCGTGCATTGATGACTTATTTGACCAGCTCCAGGGTGCTAGAGTGTTTTTGAAGATTGATTTGAGGTCAGGGTATCATCATATGAAGATTCGAGATTCTGATATTCTAAAGACGGCATTCAGGACCCGCTATGGTCACTATGAGTTTCTTGTGATGTATTTTGGGCTGACTCAGCAGCCTTTATGCACTTGATGAACAATGTGTTCCAGCTGTATCTTGATTCTTTCGTGATAGAATTCATAGATGATATATTTGTGTACTCACACAACCAGGAGGAGCATGAGTAGTATCTGAAGATTGTACTCCAAACCTTAAGGGAGAAGAAGCTTTATGCTAAATTCTCCAAGTGTGAGTTTTGGCTTGATTCGTTGGAGTTCGTGGGCCACGTGGTGTCTAGTGAGGGGATCAAGGTGAATTTGAAGAAGATTGAGGCATTTCAGAGTTGGCCCAAACTATCTTTAGCTACAGAGATTCGGAGTTTTCTTGGTTTGGCAAGTTATTATCGCCATTTTGTAGAGGGTTTCTCGTCCATTGCTGCATCTTTAACTAGATTGACCCAAAAGGGTGCCCCGTTCAGGTGGTCTAATGAGTGTGAGGAGAGATTTTAGAAGCTCAAGATTGCCTTGACCACAACTCCAGTTCTAGTTTTGCCGTTAGCATCAGGTTCATATACAATTTATTGTGATGCTTCGCAGATTGGTATCGGGTGTGTCTTGATGCAAGAGGGTGGAGTGATTTCTTATGCTTCGCGTCAGCTGAATACTCATTAGAAGAACTACCTCGTTCGTGACTTAGAGTTGGCAACCATTGTTCAGACATTTAAGATTTGGAAGCACTACTTCTAAGGTGTGTCTTGTGAGATATTCATAGATCATCGGAGTCTACAACACTTGTTTAAGCAATAGAATCTAACTTGAGGCAGTGGAGGTGGTTGGAACTGTTAATAGACTATGATGTCACCAATTTCTATCATCTTGGGAAGGCCAATGTGGTGGCCGATGCCTTGAGTAGAAAGGTTAGGAGTATGGGTAGCCTTGTATTTATTTTAGTTGGTGAGAGGCCGTTACCGTTGGATGTTTAAGCTTTGTCCAATCAGTTCGTGAGGCTAGATGTTTCGAATCCTAGCCAAGTTCTTACTTGGGTAGTCTCTCAGTCTTTTTTGTATGAGCACATCAGAGCGCGTCAGTAAGATGACTCCCATTTGCTTGTCCTTAAGGACACGATGCATCACGATAATGCCAAGGAGGTTTCTATTAGGGATGATGGGGTGTTACGGATGCAAGGTCGGATTTGGGTGCCCAATGTTGATGGGTTACGTGAGTTAATTCTTAAGGAGGCCCACAGTTTGCGGTATTCTATTCATCCAGGCACCACTAAGATGTATTAGGATTTGAGGCAGCATTATCGGTGGAGAACAATGAAGAAAGATATAGTACAATTTGTGGCTCGATGTTTGAACTGCTAGCAGGTAAAGTACGAGCATCATAGGTCGAGCGGTTTGCTTTAGAGACTTCAGATTCCCGAGTGGAGGTGAGAGCGTATTACCAAGAATTTTGTTGTTGGTCTTTCAAAGACTTTGAAGAAATTTAATGCAGTGTGGGTTATTGTGGATACACTGACCGAATCTGCCAACTTCATTCCGGTTGTGACTACCTACTCAGAGCATCTGGCTCAAATCTATATCCGTGAGATTGTTCGTCTTCATTGTGCACCGATATCCATTATCTCCGATCGAGGCACACAATTCACATTGCATTTTTGGTGAACTGTGTAGCGTGAGTTAGATACACGGGTTGAACTGAGTACAACATTCCATCCCAGACGGACGGACAGTCCGAGCACACCACTCAGATCTTGGAGGATATGATACGCGCTTGTGTTATGGATTTTGGGGGTACATGGGATCAGTTCTTGCCACTTTCAAGGTTTGCGTACAACAACATCTACCAATCGAATATTCAGATGGCTCCTTATGAGGCCTTATATGGGAGGCGGTGTCATTCTCCAGTTGGTTAGTTTTAGCCTAGAGAGCTAGGTTGTTGGGCACTGATTTGGTTCGGGATGCCTTTGAGAAAGTCAAGTTGATTCAGAATCGGCTTCGTACAACACAGTCCAAGCAAAAGAGTTACGCTTATAGAAAGGTTCGTTGATGGTTCATATATGGTGGGTAGGAAGGTTTTGCTCAGAGTTTCGCCCATGAAGGGTGTTATGAGGTTCGGGAAGAAGGGCAAGTTGAGCCCTCGATATATTGGGCCTTTTGAGGTGCTTGAGAGGGTCGGAGAGGTGGCCTATAAACTTGCCTTGCCGCATAGTATATCAGGAGTTCACCTAGTGTTCATGCTCCGGAAGTAATATGGTGATCCATCACATGTTTTTTATTCCATCACGGTTTAGTTAGATGTGGATCTGACTTATGACATGGAGGTGGTGGCCATTTTGGACCAGCAGGTTCGAAAGTTAAGGTCAAAGAATATAGCATCAGTGCAAGTTCGTTGGAGAGGTCAGCCGATCGAGGAGGCTACTTGGGAGGATGAGAGAGATATACGGAGAAGATATCTACACCTATTTAAGACTCCAGGTATAATTCTAGACCCGTTCGAGGAGGAACGTTTGTTTAAAAAGAGGAGAATGTAACGACTATGCCGGTCATTTTGTGTATTGTAGCCCCGTTCCCCTGTTTATTGCTTCTTCTATGTTCATTTGTAGTTATATGACTTACCGGGGTGGTTGTTTTGGTTCCGGCAGTGTTTTGGAGTTAATTGGGATACTTAGTCTCAAAGTTGGAAGCTTAAGGTGGAAGAGTTGACCAGAGTTTGACTTTTGTGTAGACGACTCCGGAATAGAGTTTTGATGGTTCCAATAGCTTTGTATGGTGATTATAGACTTAGGTGTATGTCCGGATGTTGATTTGGAGGTCCATAGGTTGGTTTGATGCTTTTTGCAAAAGTTGGAAAGTTGAAGGCTTGGAAGGTTGAGAGGTTTGACCGAGAATTATTCGGATTTCACTTCCGGGAGTTGGAATAGGTCCTTTGCGTCATTTGAGACTAGTGTGCAAATGTTGAGGTCAATCGAAGGTGATTTGATATGGTTTGATATTAGTTTTAGAAGTTGGAAGTTCATTAGATCATTAGGGCTGAATTGTGGTGCAATTTGTGATTTTGATATTGTTTGATGTGATTTGAGGTTTCGACTAAGTTCGTATAGTATTTTGAAACTTGTTGGTATATTTGGTCGGGGGGTCCCGGAGGCCTCGGGCGTGTTTCGGATGGTTAACGGATCAATTCTTATACTTAAAGCATTGCTGAAGGTGTAAGACTTCTGGTGTTTTCGCACCTGCGGTGGGTATAGCCGCAGGTGCGGCGAGTTGTGCGCACATGCGAAAGGAGAGGATATGTGCAACACGTGAGTTGTCCGTGCAGCACGTTAGTTGTTCGTGCAGTTGATATTATTAGCATGTGAGACATCCGTGCAACACGTGAGTTGTCCGTGCACCGTGTGGATATGAATTCATCTCCTTAGGGTCACCCTTTCATGTTTCTCTCTTAATGGTGTACATGCCAATATTAAGAAAAAATTGATCAGTGACTTGGTACGGATATGGAATGCTTGAGAAAAGTCTCGCCAGTGTTTGTTTTTGATTTGCATTTCATCCTTACTTGCAAATTCCCTTGGTTAATTACCTCATTTATTTGCATATCATCTTTATATGTTGTAGCATTAGGTGAACAGGGAACTTGAGTAGTTGCACACACATTTGGGGTTCTTTCTGTGCTTCATGACTTGAATACATCATTGTTCTGTACTTGTTAATTTGATGAAACTGTACAGGTTATAGTAGGTATCATTTATAATTCTTGCTTCTTTTACCTCGCCGAGGTTAGTTACGTTACTTATTGAGTATATTGGGTCAGTTGTACTCATACTAAACTTTGCACTTAATTGTGTAGATCGAGGTGTTGGTACCAGTTATCAGTAGCAGCATTGCTTGTTGAGCTGAGTATTGAGGGACGAGGTAGAGCTGTATTTTCCGCCCGCAGTCTTGACTTGTCTCTTTTTATGTAGTGTTGTTTTTAGTTTAGACAGTATTGTTATATAGTTTTCAGACATGTATTCCGTTGTAGAGCTCATGACTCCGTATTTACCAGTTTTTTGGGGATTTATTTTATATTAGCTATTTTTGTATATTTTGTTATTATGGTTCTTTATTGTTATGTTTCGGCTTGCCTAGCCGGTGTGTTAGGCGCCATCATGAGGGGTTGAGATTTGGATCGTGACATTACATCGATAATTAGAAGGTTTGATTATTAAATTTCTAACCCCTTGAAACTATTATATATAGTAGATGCATAGGTAAAAACAAATAGGAATAATGCGCCGAAATTCTGCTCCAAGTAAGATGCTTTACATTATTTGCGAATTGAGATCAACTAGTCAGTAGTAGGCAAAGAATTCGTTGCACCTAATTAAGCAAATTATTAGGGTAACATAATATATGTATATCATTGGGGAAAATGTGGCGATTGGATACATCCAATGTAGAAATCAATGATTTAGTGGGCTGTATTGCCAGTTTCGACAAGCTGCTAAAGAAGAATATAGATATCCGCCGTGTTCCAGTTTCTCTAAATAGAACTAACATATATAAATACTAGCATAAGGGAAGAGATTATCTGGCATGTCCCTTTTCTTCCACCTTGGAATTCTTTCTCCAACATCTTCTGTTTTCGTCCTTTAGTAGGGCTTGGATGTCCATGACTGCCATTACATATTGATATGCGATGGCTATTAGATAATGCACAATGATGATGAGAAAGGGAAGAATGTTGTGTTAGAAAATATAACAGAATATAGGGACAAAATAATTAGGCTTTGATAGTGTAGCCACTGTCCTTAAGGAATTTAAGCCTCCCAATTACGTTGCTGCAGGGATTATGGCAGAATTCCTCCAGGATTTTACAAAGCCTCTGAAATTCGAGCACCAGCAATTAACTCGAATTTCCACTTGAACAAATTTGGTGAATTGAAGATAGTAGAAAAGAAGAAGATACTTTGTTGCTTTTCTGATGATTTTTGTTTTGGAGAAGAAAAGGGTATTTATAAACCCTTTAGGTGTCTGTTAGGACTAACAGACTCAACCTTTGCCAATAGGCACCTTTTAATACCAAAGTCACCTCTTTTCAAACCCTTTAGGTGTCTGTTAGGACTAACAGACTCAACCTTTGCCAATAGGCACCTTTTAATACCAAAAGTCACCTCTTTTCAAAACCTTTGCCAATAGGCACCCTTTAAAACAAAAGTCACTTCTTTTCAAATACTCCCATCAAAACACTAACTAATATAATAATCCCCCACTTAGTTAGTGATTGATGTTGTTTATAAGATTCATGCGTATAGTAGGTATCTTTCGATTTAAACCTACTACTTGTATAAACTATTCAAGTCCTTATCGAAATTGATGGTTAGATTAAGTTCTATTAAACCACAATTCCTATTTGACAAGACGGAAAAGCTTTATACACATAAATCGTACCAACTTCACAATTTGTTCACCGTGAGTTTTAGCACCCAATTATGGCCTTGTGCTACTTCCTGAATTCATAAACACTTATCAAGTTTTGTATCCCAAACTTTGATCAAAGCGACACCACTTCTTGTGTTTACATAGGTGAAGATTTAACCAAATCCTTAACACGGACTTCTTTAGTTCCTAAACCGAACTCTGCTTCTTCACTAAGAGTATTTTTTATACTCATCCTCGTTTTCTATGTACTAATTTCCAGTACCTGCTATCCGTCACAACTATAACTTGTTATTACCTTTTAAACCTTTAACATTGTTTGAACAATAAGAAAGGTAAGGTTCCCGTTACTAGTGACAAATTTAAATTACCTTAGACCCATAGCACTTGTTGTGCTTATTATCATATCCCTCGCGAGTCCTTTAGTGAATGGGTCAGCAAGGTTGTCTTTAGACTTGATGTACACAACAGTAATAATTCCATCCGAAATTAATTGTCTTATGTACTCATGTCTTAAAGCAATATGTCTAGATTTTCCATTGTATATTTTGCTAAATGCCTTAGACATAGTTGCTTCACTATCACAGTGCAAGAGAACAGCTGGCATTGGTTGTGGCCATAACTTTATATCTAACAACAGATTTCTCAGCCATTCTTCTTCTCTTCCTGCAGCTGCTAAAGCAATAAACTCAGATTCCATTGTGGAATGAGTAATACACGTCTGTTTCTTAGAAGCCCACGAAATTGCTCCTCCACCTAAAGTGAATATCCACCCAAACGTTGACTTGTTATCACCAACACTAGTTATCCAACTAGCATCACAATATCCTTTTAACACTGAAGGAAATCTGTTATAATACAAGGCAAAAGTTTTTGTCTTTTTCAGATTACCAAGTACCCTCACTATACCTTTCCAGTGATCACCACTTAGATTGTGAGTATACCTTGATAATTTAGTAACCGCAAAGGCAATATCTGGCCTAGTACAATGCATAGCATACATTAAACTACCAATTGCACTAGCATAGCCTAATTGACTAACAGATCTTCCGGGGTTCTCAACCATCTTGCTAGAAGCATCAAACGGAGTATTAAATTCTTTAATACCCAAATGATTAAATTTGAAAAGAACCTTGTCAATATAATGAGACTGACATAAGGCAAAACCCCCACTATGTCTTTTAACTTTAACACCTAAGATAGTATCAACTTCTCCCAAATCTTTCATTTTAAATTGAGAAGTTAAATACTTCTTAGTTTCATTTATGCCTTGCATGTTAGTTCCTATGATTAGCATGTCATCAACATAAAGGCATACTATCACTCCATATCCTTTGTGAATTTGGATTAAATGCATTTATCTGCTCCGTTATGTTTAAAACCATTTGATAATATAACACTATCAAATTTTCATGCCATTATTTTGGAGCTTGTTTTAATCCATACAAGGACTTAACTAATTTACAAACTTTCTTCTCATTTCCAGGAAGCACAAATCCTTCGGGTTGCTCCATATAAGTTTCTTCATCAAGATCACCATTTAAGAATGCCGTCTTAACATCCATTTGATGGACATTTAGATTATATAATGATTCCAAAGCAAATAATACTCTTATTGAGGTAATCCTGGCCACAGGAGCATATGTGTTAAAATAATCTACTCCTGCCTTTTGTCTAAATCCCGTGGCTACTAGTCTAGCTTTAAATGTTTGTAGAGAACCATCAGTATTGTATTTTCTTCTAAAAACCCATTTACACCCAATAGGTTTAGTATTAGAAGGTAAATCTGCCAATACCCATGTACCATTTGATAAAAGAGAATCCATTTCATCATTTACAGCTTCTTTCCAGAAAGAAGAATCCCGCGAAGCCATAGCCTCACTATAGGTTTTAGGATCCTCTTCTAAATTTAAAATAATGGGTATTTTATTTAATACTTCATCTCTACTTCCTTCTACCAAAAAGACTAGTGCTTGAGAAGAAATAAAATCAGAACCTATATTTGTTTCTTTTCTATTGGTTCTACAGGAGATTCAATTGCCTTTCTTTTATTGTTAAAAGAAGAACTAGGTTCTGCACAATTTTCTTAAGTTACTGCATTATCACCAATGCTTGTTGCATTACCATCTTGTTTAGTAATTTCTGTGTCCTCATGTGAATTATTAGAGTCACCAATGAACTTTGTTTCCAAGAACTCAACATCTTTAGATTCCAAAATATACTTAGACTCAATGTCCAATAATCTGTATGCCTTTGAGTTCTCTGCATATCCTACAAATATGCTTTTAATTCCTCTAGGTCCTAACTTAGTCCTTTTAGGATCTGGAATTCTATAATAGGCTAAACAGCCCCATACCCTTAAGAAATTTAGGTTAGGCTTTCTTCCTTTCCATAATTCATATGGTGAAACCTTAAATTTCTTTGAAGGAACTCTATTATGCACAAAACAAGCCGTTAACAAAGCTTCCCCCCACAAATTCGTTGGTAACTTTGCATGTAAAATCATGGCATTAACCATATCTACCAACGTTCTATTTTTTCTTTCAACAAGACCATTTTGTTGTGGGGTATACAGTGCACTAACTTGGTGAATCAAACCATTTTCTTCACAAAATACAGAAAATCATTGGAAAGATATTCGTCTCCTCGATCACTACGTAGATTTTCAACTAATGCTTTGTAACTCTTAAACATATCAAATGCTTGATCTTTTGTTTTCATTAAGTAAACATGTGTATATCTAGAATGATCATCTATAAAAGTAATAAAGTATCTATTTCCACCTCTAGTTAAATGACCATTCAATTCACATATATCGAAATGCACAAGTTCAAGTAGATTACTTGTTCTTTCATTCTTTGGAAAAGATTTCTTAGTCATCTTAGCTTGTATGCAAATTTCACATTTTTTATCATTATTCTCAACAGCAGGAATTAATTTATTTTTAGACATAAACTTAACATATCGAAAATTGACATGTGAAAGTCTAGCATGCCATAAATTAATAGATGACTCAATCATATAAGCAGAAACTTCAACTTTATTAATACTTAACTTGAACATGCCCTCACAAGAGTAGCCTTGTCCTACAAATACACCATTCTTAGAGAAAATAATCTTTTCTGCCTCTATAACAGTTTTGAGGCCTTTCTTACTTAATAAACTTGCAGAAATTAAATTCTTCCTAACATCAGGTACATGATGAACATTAATTAAAATCAACTTCTTTCCCGAAGTGAATTGTAGTTCAACTGTTCCTTTTCCAAAGACCTTGGCGGTGTTATGATTTCCCATTAAAACCTTTTCATCACTTGTTGCAACTTCATAATGTTTGAAGAAACTCTTGTCATTGCATACATGAACTGTAGCACCGGAATCATACCACCAATTTGCAGATTTCATAGTTGCTGCCATGTTGCATTCAGTTACCATACTCAGATTCAAGTTGGTAAAAGCAGAAATCATAGCAACTATAACGACCCGACCCGTCGTATCAGGTATTACCGCCCTGTTTTCCTCATTTATTCCTTCTTCATGTTTCATTATCAGCAATGAGTGAGTTAGAGTTGAATTGAATTGGTTTGGATAGGAAATGAGACACTTAGTCTCTTTAAGGAAGGCTTAAATTGGAAAAGTCAACCGGACGTTGACTTATGAGTTCGAAGGTTCGGATGTGATTTCCGATGATCCGGTTAGCTTCGGGAGATGATTTGTGACTTGGGAGCGTGATCTGAATTGGTTTTGGAGGTCCGGTGTAGAATTAGGCTTGAATTGGCGAAGTTAGCATTTTGGCGAAATCCGGTTGATATTTGAGATTTTGATCCGAGGGTCGTAATGGAATTCCGAGAGTTGCAGTAGCTTCGTTAGGTGATTTTGGATATGTCTGCAAATTTTCAGGTCAGTCGGACGTCGCTTGGTTGGATTTTTGATTGAATACGAGTTTCGGAAGTTTTTAAAGAACTTAGGCTTGAATCCGATGAGAATCGATAATTTTAGTGTTGTTTGATGTGTTTTGATGATTGGAATAAGTTTGGATAATGTTTTAAGTCATGTTGGTGCTTTTGGTTGAGGTCCCGGGGGGCCTCGGGATGATTTCGGATGGCTAACGGGGAGTTTTTGGAATTTCATACAGCTGAAGGCATGTTGTTTCTGGTATTCTCGCTTCTGCGGGTCTTGGACCGCAGAAGCGGAGCTGTGATCGCAGAAGCGGTCCTTGAGGGCTTGGCAATTTCCGCAGAAGCGGAAGGCAGTCTGCAAAAGCGGACATCGCAGGAGCGGGTGGTGACCGCAGAAGCGATCCTGAGGATTTTAAGTTAGACCGCAGAAGTGGGAGCCGCAGGTGCGGTATCCCAACCGCAGAAGCGAAACCTGGCTGAGTTTAAGTGAACAGTGTTTTCACGATTTTGAAAGAGAAGAAACATTTTGGACTTCGGACTAAGGAGATTTTGGGCGATTTTTGAAGATGGTTTCGAGGGCTATCATCAGGTATGGATTCTTAGACTTAGATTATGATATTATGGTGTAAAATCATGGATTAACACTGAAAATCCAAGGATTAAAGGTTAAAAATGGAAGTTAGAGTTTGAGAAAATTATGATGTAAAAATGAAATTTGGAGGGTCAAACGAAATTCGATTTTGGTAAATTTTATATGTATGGACTCGTGGCGAGACGAGGAATCTGGTGATGTGAATTTGTAATTTTTCGAGAAGCGAGCCCGGGGCTCGGGTTTTGCTAGTTTCGAGATTCTTGCTAATTTTCGATTGTTTTCGATTGGGTATTGTTCCCTTAGCATATTGTGATGTATTCGCTCTGGTTTTGGTTAGATTCGACGCGCGTGGAGGCCGATTGAGGGGCAAAGGCATCGCGAGCTAGGGATTTCACCGGTCCGAGGTGAGTAATACTTGTAAATGATATCCTGAGGGTTTGAAACCCCGGATTTGCACATCATAGTGTTGTATTGTGGTGACTTGCACGCCAGGTATGAGCGTGAGGTAGAGCACCGTTGGGGATTGTGACTTAGTCCGTCCCGGTTGTTGGTTTTATTGCGTAATTGACTGAAACTACTTGTTATCATCATTATTTGGTTTGATTGCTATATTTGGGCTTCGTGCCAATTGTTTGAATCCTTCAGGGATTGATATCACTGTTTTTGCATTACTTTGCATATTATTTTATCACAGTCCAAGGTTTAAAATACTGTTTCGCAAACTCAGCTATCTTTCTAAGATTTGAAAACCTAAATGATATTTTACTGACGTTTTGAGTTAAGACTGTTATTTTACTATTGCCCAAGGGGCTTATGTGCATTTCTGGGCTGAGGATGGATCGGGCTGCGCGCCGCAGCGGTGTGATATTGATATTGCGCTTGGGCTGTAGGAGCCCCTCCGGAGTCTGAACCCCCACAGTGAGCGCGGGTACCCAAATGGATCGGGCTGCGCGCCGCAGCGGTCATATGCATTGCATTGCATTCATGCATTGGTTCCTGTTTGTACTACGTGTCATGACATTTAGCACTCTCATATCATGGAATCCATGCTATTGCTTGTACTGTTTACCAGACGCCCTGGTGTTAACTGTTTGTGGAGTGCTGTGCCCGAGGGGCTGTCTTATGTGCGGACTTGCACTATCTGATTA
>NW_017671321.1:122659-202594 GCF_001879085.1 Nicotiana attenuata
AGAGACATTTTTGGTAATGATGAGATATTCAAGATTATTCTCATCTATTGTCTCAATATGATATCCATTTCGACGGATATCTTTAAAACTCAACAAGTTCCTCTTGGACTTGGAGGAGAACATTGCATTCTCTATGATAAGTATTGTTCCCTTAGGCAGAGTTATAGTAGCTCTTCCAGAGCCTTCAATTAAATTACTACTACCAGAAATTGTAGTAACATCTGCCTTACACATACTTAAATGAGAGAAATATCTCTTCTCTTTGAATATTGTATGTGTCGTACATGAATCAATTAAACAAATATTTTTACAATTGAACTATGATCCAAGTTTACCTGGAGAGATATCGACATTTGTTTGATCCATTGAATAAAGACTGTTGCATGTTTTCTAATCTTGATTCACAGTTGAAAAGTCTTCTAAGTCTTGATCAATTGTTTGCTAATTCTTCTCTAAGAGGTAAGTGAAGACAACGAACACTACTGACTTACATACACAACCTTTCAGCATAGGCGCAACTGGATATTGAAAACATAAAACATGTTTCTTAATCTTCTTGAGACGGTAGAGTCTCGTGCTGATAACGTGTTATGAAACAATAAAAGAAGAAGAATAGTATTGCAGAGAAAAGTAGAGAGAGAGAATTCTTATTGATTTGGGATGAATTACAATGGAATAGAACCCTCTATTTATAGGGAGAGGTTGACTTAGCCACCAAGTAATAAACCCTAGAATCTCTCTAAATATAGACATTCACCATAAATAGAATTCTATTTATAACAATTATGTCATTTTAAAGTATAACTAATAAATATTTATCCGAAAAACTGAAAAAGTCAAATGACGCTACATTTGGAAGAAAAACAATGAGGGGATTACGTTTTTCCGGTCAGGAACTTGCATCTATAGACTATAATGCAAGTCCAATTCCAAGTATTTTCATGACTTTGAATCTCGCGTTAATCACTAAAGGTTTTTCTTCTCGCGACTATCAATCGCTCGAGGAACAACGTATTGTTTCATTCAAGGTAAACAAATACGTGTCTTTTTTTTTTTTTCTTTTAAATATCCTTTATTTTGCAATTTGCAAACTTACAATCTTAGACGACACAAGAGGGGATGAATCTACGGAAGATTCTACAATTCAATAATTACTTCAGGTCACATTATCAAATTTTAAATGTGACATTCTATTTTTTTAAATAATTCCCCATACAAAACTTTACTTGAGAGAAAACAAAACCACAAAAAAGGTGGGAGCCGGGAAGCAGGTGAAGCTGTAAAGGGCCAGCTGCTCCGCAACGCGTTAATATGGAGTAATGAGAACGGTACATAGTGTGTGAGTAGTGGCAAGAATTTTAAATGGTGTAGTGATGACTTAGACTTGAGTACCAAGTACCAAACTAACTGGAGAGGGCATTAACGAGGAAAGGCCAATCTAGAACATGACAGTATGTGGCAGATTTGTAAGGTTCTTGACCTTATTATTGATTAGAATTGTGGGTCTAAGGTTTGGAAATTGCCATGAGAGAGTAAATTAGGAGACATGTCCATAACGTAAAGGCAAAGACGCGCCTTGTGGGCTCACACCCATGGATAATGGCTGCGAACGCCAGCTGCGGCTTCTGCCCGCCGAAAGGTTTTATAATAATCCTTTCCACTGTCTGCCATACTCCCCACAAACGAGGATGCCCTTTCATCAATTGCGCCACGAAAATAGATGTGACCTTACCACCTTGTTAACTTTGTCACCTACTCTTATCCTTTTCTTTTTGGCAGAAGCCACCACTAGAATATTAAATAGACATACAAGAAACGAGGCCAATGAAAAGCACAATCCTTGGCTAAACGTTTTTTTTTTTTTTTTTTTTTTGCATTCAATATTCGGTATCTGCATTAAATTTTTATTAATTCGTAGTGTTAATACACAAAATGTGGTTAACTGGATTAATCAAACTCACAAAAAATATTTTCAATCGATTAGCTAAATAAGTTATAGTTGGCTCAATCCTCAAACAAAGAGCAAATAAATAAATGGCTCTTGATTTAATTCAATGCAAAAACAAGATAATTGCAACATTGATAAGGAGTAAATATTTTTGCTTAGACTAATGATGAAAGCTTTTAACTCAATTAAGAGTGTCGATGCCGCTAGGATAAGAAGTTACAAAATGAAGATACAAAGAAGATTCAGAAAAGGGTCAGAAATACCCCTGAACTTTCAAAAATTATTTATTTTATTCTCCGTTATTGTAACGACCCGGCAGGTTGTTCTGAGAATTAACGCCCCGGTCCCCTGTTAACTGCTTTCCCTGTGTCTTTTTCTGCTATTGTGATTTGCCGGGATGATTCATTTTGAGTTTCGGAGTGTTTTGGGACACTTAGTCCCTAAATGAGAGCTTAAGTCTTAGAATTTGGACCGTAGTCGGAACAGTGTGAATACGGCTGCGGATTAGAATTCCATCGATTCCATTAGCTCCGTTGGGTGATTTTGGACTTGGGGACATGTCCGGATTGTGTATTTGAGGTGTGTAGCTCATTTAGGCTTGAAATAGCGAAAGTTGACTTTTTGGAGTTTCGCGCCGATAGTGGAATTTTTGATATCGCGGTCGGAATCGGATTTCGGGTGTTGGAGTAGGTCCGTAGTGTTAAATATGACTTGTGTGCAAAATTTGGGGTCAATCGGACGTGATTTTAGTTTCGGCATCGGTTGTAGAATTTTGAAATTCAAGTTCATTAAGTTTGGATTGGAGGGTGATTCGTGATTTTAGCGTTGTTTGATGTGATTTGAAGGCTCGACTAAGTTCGTATGATGTTTTAGGATTGGTTGGTATGTTTGATTGAGGTCCCGGGGGCCTCGGGTGAGTTTTGGATGCTTAACGGATTGGTTTGGGACTTATGCATTTGGCTGAAGTTGCAGCACATGTTGTTTTCGCACCTGCGCATTTTGGACCGCAGGTGCGGAGCCGCAGATGCAGAGTTGGTCCTAGTAAGCTGGGACCGCAGAATCGGGCTCGCAGATGCAGCCCAGTGCCCGCAGATGCGGCCCCAACCCAATTAAGTGGACTTCGCACAATCCTTGGCTAGACGTTTTTTTTTTCATTTAATATTCGGTATCTGCATTAAAAATTTTATTAATTCGTAGTGTTAATACACAAAATGTGGTTAACTGGATTAATCAAACTCACAAAAAATATTTTCAATCGATTAGCTAAATAAGTTATAGTTGGCTCAATCCTCAAACAGAGAGCAAATAAATAAATGGCTCTTGATGTAATTCAATGCAAAAACAAGATAAGTGCAACATTGATAAAGAGTAAATATTTTTGCTTAGACTAATGATGAAGTGGGTGATGAAAGCTTTTAACTCAATTAAGTATATGTCGATGCCGCTAGAATAACAAGTTACAAAATGAAGATACAAAGAAAATTCGGAAAAGGGTCAGAAATATCCCTGAACTTTTAGATATTATTTATTTTATCCTCCGTTATACTTTTCGATCAATTGTGCCACTACCGTTATACTATGGGTCTGATTTGCCCCTAATTTGAATGGCCATCCACGTGGCACCATCTGGACGAAATAACCCATCCCCAATTTTAATTTAACCCAATTTAGTTAAACCCACCTAGATCCGACCCCTTTCCTTCATCAACCCGCCTCAAAATATTTCACCCAAATATCTCTCTCACCCACTACCAGGTAGAGGTGTTGACGGCGCCGCAGGAACAAATAACGGAGGTATGGCGGAGAAAGGCTGGATCGACGGTCCCGAAGATGGATCTGATTGGGAGGTTTTATTATTGGATTATGCTGGCAGTTGTCGCGAATTAACAACGACGGCATTTTCCGGTAAAGGACTGAGCCGCCATTGATTGATGTGGAAAATGGGTAGTGAAAATTTGTGGGCCGAGAGACCTAAAGAGCAAAATTGAGAGAATTTCTCTTGAACAATCACTCGAGAATTGGAAAGTATTAAGAGGGAGATAGAAAGAGAAATATTATTGATCAATAGCAGTAAAAATTACGTGTACAATTGGGAATGATTCCTACTGATATAGGCGAGAGAATCTGGGAAGGGAAAGTTACAACTAACTTTAGGAAGCCAAGTGCCCCACACGTGACTGTGTCTAACAGATTTAACTAACTCAGCTGCTACTGCTGTAACTACAAATGTGAAAATGAAAGCTACAATAAAATGTAATCTTAACTACAAATGAATCATAACGAATCATAACAACTACCATCTCTTTCAAACAATCCTTGTCCTCAAGGATTGAAATAGGGAAATCTATGTTGGAAGTCATGTAGATCCTCCCAAGTGCTGTCCTCCGGTCCTATGTTGAGCCATTTGACAAGTATTTGAGTAGTGCCCCACACGTGACTGTGTCTAACAGATTTAACTAACTCAGCTGCTACTGCTGTAACTGCAAATGTGAAAATGAAAGCTACAATAAAATGTAATCTTAACTACAAATGAATCATAACGAATCATAACAATTACCATCTCTTTCAAACAATCCTTGTCCTCAAGGATTGAAATAAGGAAATCAATGTTGGAAGTCATGTAGATCCTCCCAAGTGTTGTCCTCCGGTCCTATGTTGAGCCATTTGACAAGTATTTGAGTAGTAGCACACCCATGTTTTGGAGCTAGGCATCGATCCAAAATAGTTTCAGGAGCCATCAGAACATAACCATGTACAGTATGAACAATCGGTAAAACTGGTGAAACAAGGTGGTTGCCAATCTTCTTCTTGAGCTGAGATATGTGGAAGGTAGTATGAATTTTTGAATGAGCTGGTAAGGCTAGTGTAGGCAATAGCTCCAACTTTGTGAGTGATCTGGAAAGGCCCATAGAACTTAGCAGAAAGCTTTTGAAAAAAGTGATCCTTCAAGGAAAGTTGCCTATAAGGATGTAATTTAACATATACCCAATCCCCAACTACATAGGTTCTGTCAGTTCTGCCTTTATCTGCATGAGCCTTCATTCTATCTTGAGCTCTAAGCAGGTGAGCCTTCACAACTCTCAGAGTAGCCTCCTTTCTTGTAAGATTCTATCCACAACCTTTATCTGAGAGTCGAAGGGCATGTAGGGGAATAGAGGTGGAGGAGACTGGCCATACACAATCTCATAAGGAGGTTATTTTTGTGGCAGAGTGATAGGAGGTATTGTACCACCATTCAGCCAGGGATAACCACTGAGGCCACTCTTTTGGTCTGTCAAATGTCATCTACCTAAGATAACACTCCAAACATCTATTGAGCACCTCTGTTTGGGGATGGTAGGCAGTATAACTAAGCAGGTCAACCTTCTGAAGCTTGAACAATTCCTTCCAAAACTTACTTTTAAAAACCAAATCCTTGTCTGATACTATGGATTTGGGCATGCCATGCAGCTTAAAGATGTTGTCCATAAAGGCTTGGGCTACTTCTAAGGCTGATATGGGTGCCTTAAAGGAATGAAGTGTGCAACCTTACTTACCATATCCACAACTACATAAATGACATCCTTGCCTCTAGCTTTGGGTAGACCTTCAATAAAATCCATAGAAATGTCTTGCCATACCTTTGACGGAATGGGAATGGGCTGCAACAAACCTGAATAGGCCACATTCTCATGCTTGCACCTCTGACATGTGTCACATTCTTTGATGAAAGCATAAACAGTTTGCTTCATCTTTTTCCAATATTCTTGCTTCAGTCTATGTAAGGTGGCTGAAATACCTGAATGACCTCCAATAGAATTCTTCCTCAGTTGCTCATCAGCACCTACCATCATTTTGCCTTTTCTGCTTAGAATTCCATTCTGCCTTTTGTAGTGAGCCTTAGTAGGTGAACCAGACTGTAACTTAGAAATGAGAGCTTTTAGTGTAGGATCCACTTGCCAAGAATTTTTTACCTCATCCACCAACTCCACTTGAGACCCATAGATGCTATATAAATGGACTGAATCCTCTCTCCTAGAAAGAGCATCAGCAACAATATTCTCCTTACCCTTTTTGTAAGATATGGTGTAATCATACTCCAGTAATTTGACCAAACACTTCTGCTGACTTGTGGTGGTGATTATATGCTCCAACAGGTACTTAAGACTCTGATAATTAGTCTTGATAGTAAAGGGTCTACCTAGCAAGTAGGGTCTCCATTTCTGCATTGAGCTCACCAATTCCAGTAGCTCTCTGTCATAGACAGATAGAGCTTTATTCTTAGCAGATAACCCCTTACTGTTGAAGGCTATAGGCCTTCATTTTTTTTGTCAATACTGCTCATATACCATCTCCTGAAGCATCAGTTTCAACTACAAATTCTTTAGTGTAGTCTGGTAGTGCCAAAACATGAGCTAAAGTAATAAGTTCCTTCAGCTTGCTTGGGTAGCAACATCATTCCAAATGAAATTTCCCTTTTTGAGAAGATCAGTAAGTGGTCTAGCAATGGTGCCATACCCCTTCATAAATCTTCTGTAGTAGCCATTTAGACCAAGGAAACCTCTCAAGCCTTTGATGGTATTGGGCATGGGCCAAGTGAGTATTGCATTCACCTTGTGTGGATCCATAGCAATACCAAATGCAGAGATTAAGTGACCTAAATAGTCAACTTGAATTTCAACAAATGCACACTTGATTTTCTTAACAAACAGTGTGTGAGATCTCAAAACCTCAATAGCCAGCTTCAGATGTTGTAGATGATCTTGCTAGGAGGCACTGTAAATTAGAATATCATCAAAGAATACAAGAATGAATTTCCTGAGGTAGGGCTGAAAGATTTTGTTCATCAAACTCTAGAAAGTAGATGTGGGAATTGGTAAGGCCAAATGGCATAACTAAGAATTCAAATAGCTATGATGAGTTCAGAAAGCAATTTTAGGAATATCATCCTCAAACATCCGGATTTGATGGTACCCTGACCTAAGATGCAGTTTAGAAAAGAACTTGGCACCATGTAACTCATCAAGCAGTTCTTCAATAACTGATATTGGAAACTTATCCTTAACAGTATGGTTGTTAAGTTTCCTATAATCTACACACCTCCTCTAGCTTCCATCCTTCTTTTTTACCATGACAATTTGTGAAGAACAGGGACTGGTACTATCCCTAATTACACCAGCAGTCATCATCTCATTAACCCTCTTTTCAGTTTCTTCTTTTTGAATGTTGAGATATCTATATGGCCTGGTATTGATGGGAGATGAGACCTCTTTCAATACTATTCTGTGATCATGATCCCTGTGTGGAGGTAACCCTGTAGGAACCTCAAACAGATCATTGTACTCCTCTAGTACCTCGTGCAACTTTATTTTGTCTTCCTCCACAGAGCATTGTCCTTCTAAACCCCATGGGCATGGTTCAGAATTAGGATCTGCTGTGAACATACAGACAGACATTATGGACAATTCAGCTAGTTTGGCTAAGAGCTTATGCATTTGCCTTTGCTCTACCAATTTCAAAGTTGGTGATTGAATGCCTCTCATGGACACCTTTTGGCCTTTATGTTTAAACTCCATTCTCAATTTCTGGAAGTTCCAAACAATATCTCCTAAAGTAGTGATTCATTGTATTCCCAGGACCATGTTACACCCTCCCAAGGGAAGTGTTGACATGTTAGATAGGAATTGCACTCCTTGCATCTTCCACTCAAAACCCTTGACATGAACCCACTGTACATCTTGTTACCATCTGCTAATGACATAGAGAAGTGTTGTATTTGATTCAAGTAACACCTCATCCTTTTGAATGTCTCAAGATCTATAAAATTGCATGTGCTGCCTGTGTCAATGAGGATCTTAACAACTTTACCCTTCACATACCCTGTGACCCTCATAGTATTGAATATTGTCCTGAAGTTATACATACCAGTGATAGCATGCACTGATACACAAGCTAAGATGGCTCCCTCGGAATCTACATAGCTTTCTACTCCATCCAAACATAAGAAGTCAGAAGGATTGAATCTCATGTCTACTTCCTCATCCCTTACTTCTTCTATTGGTTCCTCTACTTCAATGGAGAACAACTGCCTCCTCTTAGAACACACATGTCCAGGTGTATACTTCTCATCACAATAGAAACAAAGGCCCTTAGATATTTTCTCCTCTAGCATTGCAGGACTCAAGAATTTAGGATTTTTATATATGGTTTTGCTCGTTCCAGCTTGAGAGTTCTTGGTCTTTGGAAGTTTTGGCTGGTTTTAGGATAGAGAGGATAGGTTGGTTATTGTTATGAGGGTTATTTAGGAGTCTTTGGAGAGGTCTAGGCTGTGAAGAATTGGGGTAGTTCTCAAACTTTCTTTTTGAATGAGTAGTGTTTTTTCTTGGATTCTTGCAAGGTTGATGGCTTTTTGTAAGGATCTAGGAGCAAACATTTTTATTGGTAGTCCAATTTCTCTTTTAAGACCTCTTAAAAAACAGCTAACAATGTACTCTTCACTAAACTCTACTCAAGTTAGCAATTCATCAACACATCTATGTAATCCTGTACAGTGGTGGTCTGTTTCAGGTCTTTCACATCCCTCATCAGATCATCAAAAAGTTCAGTTCCAAACCTAGAATATAGACTACTCACATATTCCCCCCAACTAGGCCATTCTCTAGTAATTCTAGTTTTCATATAAACTTGATGCCATTGAAGAGCCTTACCTTTGTGCCGGCAGGAAGCCATCTTAACTCTTGAGGTTGTTGGAGTTTCAGTCACTTCAAAGTACTGCTCACATTGATATAGCCAATCACGCAAGCCAACTCCATCAAACTTAGGGAACTCCAGTTGATGACCTCTGATAGGCAGCTGATAACTTTTTCGAACCCTAACAACTTCAGGAGAAGCTTCTTCATATTCAACCCTGTAATTAACAAGGTATGAAAGAATCAAATTGGTGTATTATTCCATGTAATGATACATATATATATACATGTACATCAGGTGCTAACTCATGAAAGAAAATAAAAGAGATTCCTACAAATCTACTATCTATATATGGGTTATGTACACTACTAAGAAACAGTCTATGTTCATGGTGTAAAGTGTCTAGGTTCATTCTGTAACACTCCCCCTCAAGTTGGAGCATATATATTGATCATGCCCAGCTTATTACAAAGGTAATCAACTCGAGTGCCATTCAATGCTCTAGTGAACAAATCAGCTAGCTGCTCTCCTGTCTTCACGTAGCCAATGGAAATCAAGTTCTCCTAAATTTTCTCACGAGTGCAGTTTGATTATCACATGATACACTGGATTTGAGGCAATATGGAGTGCAGTTTGATTATCACACCAGAGTTTTGATGGAGTAGGATGCTTCAACCCAATTTCAGTTAAAAGATGATGTAGCCACATTATCTCACATGTTGATTGTGTCATAGCTCTATAATCGGATTCTGCACTGGACCTAGATACAACATTTTGTTTCTTACTTCTCCATGATACCAAGTTTCCTCCAACAAATACACAGTAACCAATAGTAGATCTTCTATCAATCTTGGATCCAGCCCAATCTGCATCTGCAAAACATTCAATGCGAGAATGACCGTGATTGTTGTATAATATGCCAAGTCTAGGAGCTCCTTTTAAGTAACATAGGATCTGCTTCAAAGCCTGCTAATGTTTAACCGTGGGCGCGGACTTGAAGTGCCTAACCATAGTCACTGCAAAAGCAATATCTGGATGAGTCACAGTGAGATAGTTTAATCCCCCAACTAACCTCCTGTATCTATCTGGATCATTAAATGGATTGCCATCATCTTTCATAAGATGCAAATTAGGAACCATTGGAGTACTACAAGGCTTGGCAGCCAGCTTACCAGTTTCTACTAGTAAGTCAAGAATATACTTTCTCTGAGATAGAAAAATTTCCTTCTTGCTTCTAGTTATTTCTACTCCCAAGAAGTATTTCAGCTGTCCCAAGTCTTTTGTATGAAGCTTAGTATGCAAGAAAGACTTGAGAGAAGAGATTCCTCCATAATCACTCCCTGTGATAACAATGTCATCCACATATACAACAAGGAGAATAGATCCAGCTGTTGATTGCTTGTAGAAGACAGAATGATCACATTTGCTCTTTTTCAGCCCAAATTCTTGAATTGCTTCACTAAATTTACCAAACCAAGCCCGGGGACTCTGCTTCAAGCCATATAAAGATTTATTCAAATGACAGACCTTGCCATACTCCCCCTGGGCAACAAAACCAGGTGGTTGCTCCATATATACCTCTTCATGGAGATCTCCATGATGAAAATCATTCGTAATATCCAATTGATGCAAAGCCCAATTCTCAGAAGCAGCTAGAGAAGTAAACAAGCGGACAGAAGTAAGTTTGGCAACCAGAGAGAAGGTGTCTGAATAATCCGCCCCATAAGTCTGAGCATACCCCTTAGCTACAAGTCTGGCCTTAAGTCTCGCCACAGAGCCATCATGATTAACTTTAACCGTGAAGACCCACTTGCATCCCACTACTTTCTTTCCACTGGGTAAATCCACTAAATCCCAAGTGTGGTTTTTCGCTAAGGCATGTATTTTCTCAAGCATTGATTTAGACCATCCAGGATGATTCAAAGCCTCCTTCACCGTTTTGGGAATAGAAACATAGTCAAGAGACACAATAAAAGATCTAGATGCAGGGGACAAGTGGTTGTAGGAAACAAAATTAGGAATAGAATATGTGGATTTGCAAGTGCGTATACCTTTGCGAAGAGCAATTGGAAGGTCAAGGTTTTCCGGAGGGTCAGGTGGAGGCAAATCTGATGATGAAGGAACTGGTGCATAACATGTATCATTTGTCTGTTGCCTCCGTGAGTAAACTTGAACAATTGGCGGTCTTGCTAACACAGTTGGAGTAGGTGCTGAAGGCAGAATAATGGATTGGTGCTCGATAGAACTAGGAGATGGAGGAACATCATCTCGTTGTTCTGTCAAAGTACGAGTAACCTGATATACTAGTCACTCATCTTCCTCCCCCTGACTTGTAGAAATGGGAGGTGCATAGAAGAATGGTGTAGTAACTGAAAATACCACATAAGTTGACACTAAATATTTGCCAAGTTCGGTAAAATAACACCGATACCCCTTCTGAAGGCGAGAATAGCCAAGGAAAACACACTTCAATGCCTTGGGATCCAACTTGGTAACAGATGGTCGAACATCTCGAACATAACATGTGATTCCAAATACCTTAGGTTCCACTAGAAATGATGCCTTGTTTGGAAAAAGAAAACTGTAAGGCACATTACCACCAAGCACAGTAGATGGCATGCGATTAATCAGAAAGCAAGCTGTAGAGACTGCATCCGCCCAGAACTGTTTAGTAACCTTCATTTGGAACAAAAGTGCCCGAGCTATCTCAAGTAGATGCCTATTCTTCCTCTCAGCTACTCCATTTTGAGAGGGTGCATCAACACATGAAGACTGATGTAGAATACCATGTTGTCTCATGTACGACTGAAATAACTCTAACATGTATTCTTTAGCATTATCACTCCTTAGAATACGCACGAAAGCATTAAATTGAGTTTTGATTTCAGCACAGAAAGCAGAAAAGTGAGTAAACACTTCAGAGCGGCTCTTCATAAAGTAAATCCAAGTCATTCGATAAAAATCATCTACAAAGGTGACAAAATACTTATGCCCAATTTTGGAAACAACGGGACATGGTCCCCAAACATCAGAATGAACTAACTCAAAAGCTGACTCAACTCGTTTATTAACCCTTGGACTTAACGAGATGCGATGGTGTTTTGCAAATCGACATGACTCACAATCCAATGAAGATATATTCTAAAACTGAGGACAAAGCTTCTTCAACAGAGGTAGAGAGGGGTATCCCAATCGACAATGTGCTTCAAAGGGAGACACAACACTAGAGCATGCAATAGACCGTGGCTCTCATTCATCAAGGATGTAGAGATCACCAGATAAATATCCTTTACCAATAACCTGTTTTGTTGTAAGATCTAGAAATAAACAATGATCGGGAAAGAATGAACCACACAATTAAGGTCTTTGGTGATTTTACTAACATAAATCAAGTTAAAAGCCAAGTTTGGTAGACTTAATACAGATGACATGGTAACAGAGGAAGTTGGTTTGACAGTCCAAGATCCAACACTGCTACAAGTTGATCCATCAGCTACAGTAACTGGAGAGGGTGCTTTATGTGTGCGAAAGCTAGAAAAGATATTTGGATTACCTGTCATGTGATTTGTGGCACCTGAATCGATCACCCATTTATTGGAAGATGTGATAAGACATGTTTTATCTGATCCAGCAAAGGCAGTATCTGAAGAAGATTCCACAACTGATTTTTGATTTTGAAGTAATTTTACAAACTCATCCGAAACCAAGATTGCTGGACTAGGAGTTGTTGCACTATTATTCTTTACCTTCATTTTTTTCTTTGAATAACAAACCGATTAAATTAACAGAGGTTCCCAAAGCTAAAAGATACCAAAACAGATCTCTGCTAAACACGAAGTCAACAATCTATTTAATAGAACTCTACTCCAATAATCTACTCAACCAAATCAGAGAACCAAACAAATCTGTCCCCAAATCAAATAAAATCAGAGACCAACAAAGTTTCTGATAAGGGAAGAGCCAACAGATAATATCAATTCTCAAATTGTAACAAATCGTCTTACAAGGAAGACTCAACAAATACCAATTCACAAGACAAGAAATCAGATGCAAGAATATTGTTCCACGACTACTTCAATTATCCCAAAAACAAACCAAACAGTGGAAGAACTCAAACCTGACCAAAATTGGTGTAATACAACCTTGTCCGAGTCTGTTCTTTATGAAAATAAGGTTATGTTATCAGACGATAACCAACAATCGATTGAAAATACTAGCTGATCTCGGAGAACAAAGCTGGACAGAGAATGGACCACACATGCACCTCACGTGTCTGCCGGAAAGTTTTGGTCAACTCCGGCGAGACAAACTCAACTTCGGCGAAACCACAGATGTGGCTCTGATACCATGTAATTAACATGGTATGGAAGAATAAAATTGGTGTATTATTCCATGTAATGATACATATATATACATGTACATCAGGTGCTAACTATGGAAAGAAAATAATAGAGATTCCTACAAATCTGCTATCTATATATGGGTTATGTACACTACTAAGAAACAATCTATGTTCATTATGTAAAGTGTCTAGGTTCATTCTGTAACAAACCTCTCTTACTCCAGGCTATTAGGAACATTTTCACCTATTGGCCTTTGATTACCAACAGTCGTCAGTCAGATTCTTCTAAATTCCTCCATAGATGCCGCCAACTTCTCATCTATAGTCTTCCTAAATTCCTCCGTATTACCATTGATCCCATCGAAGGATCCACGAAGCCTATCAAGATCTCTGCGTAACTCCTTAATTCTCGTATTGTGCTTACCCATTTCCACTCACAGATCCAAGGAAAGGAATGCTCTGATACCAATGATACAATCTCAATAAGTGAAGACTGAATTGAGAGACCAAAAGAGCAAAATTAAGGGAATTGCTCTTGAACAATCACTCGAAGAACGAGAAAGTATTAAGAAATAGATAGAGAGAGAAATATTATTGATCAATAGCAGTAAAAATCACGTCTACAATTGGAAATGATTCCTACTGATATAGGCAAGGGAATCTGGGGAGGGAAAGTTAGTTACAACTAACTTTAGGAAGCCATGTGCCCCTCACGTGACTGTGTCTAACATATTTAACTAACTCAGCTGCTACTGCAGTAACTGCAAATGGAAAAATCAAAGCTACAATAAAATGTAATCCTAATTACAAATAAATCATAACAGAAAATGGTTGATTTTACGATGACGTCGTCGTTCTGTGGATGTTGCTTCCATCTTCGCCTAATTTTTAGACGGATTTTTTTATCAAACACATAACTTATTATAGTACATAATCTACAACCCTAATTCGTTAAACAATATCTGTAAGTAGAATTTATTTTACTTCATTGGAATTGTACTTTAAACAGAAAAGGTCCTGAAATATCCCTCTATTATTAAAAATTATTTAAAATTACCCCTCATTATACTATTGGCTCCGAAAAGTCCTACCGTCTTACTATTGAAATACATATACCCTTAACTTAATGGACTTGACACGTGGCACTCATCCAAGGCTGTTGGTCCATTTGGTCTTAAATTAGACCTGCCCCGCCCCATTAAGCTGGGTGAGCTGGATAAAGTATTTAAAATACAGGCATATAAATCAAGTGAATACAGTAATTTTGACTTAAAAATGTTAAAATCTAAAAAAAAGTACAAAACGATAGGAAAATAAATTAAAAGAATGGTCTTAGACAAAATTACCCCCTACCCTACTGTACACCTTCTTCTTTCCCTACACCTACCCTTTCTTCTTCCCCTCTCCCCTAAAACCCATTTTCCAAATTTTCTTCCCTGCCACCGCTTCTCCCCCATTTCTTTTCTATCTCTCAATCAATTACTTTTTAAGAGAAATTTTTAGGAAAGAGATACAGGTAAAAGGGAAAAGCACAAGCATTAATGTAGTTTGCAGTGTCTTTGGGTTTAAATAGTTTTCGAAATTTGAACTTGAATATTGTTCTGAAATCTAAATTTTATGCCTTTGATGAGCTGAAATTGTTGAAACTCAATCGAGATTGGTAATTGTTGGGGTCAACTTCGAAGAATCCACCATAGTTAAAGGATGGAGATCCTAGGATCGAACTTTTTAAAATGTAAAACCCATTATTGTTACTGTTCATTTGAGCATTCCTCCCTAGTGATTTCGCTATGTATTATCTTCTTTTATTCTAATAGAAGTTTAGTCACGGTGATGAAAAGGAATTTTTTGGAGAGAGAAAAACTGAAATTGGTATTGATGAAGGTAGTTCGAGGAGGACAATGGAGGTGGAGAGTTGTAGTAGTTGTCATCACCGTAACTAGGAGGAGAAGGTGACGGAGGACAATTGTTAGAGGAAGATAATGGTAGAGGAGACAACTGTTTTGGTTAGTTGGAGAGTAGAGATGGAAAGGGGGAGAGGATCAAATTTATGGGGCGGGCAGAGGGTAATGGGGGGGGGGGGTCAAATTTAAGACCGGATGGACCAACAACTTTGGATGGGTGCCACGTGTCTAGTCTGTTATGTTAGGGGTATATGTATTTCAATGATAGAAAGGACTTTTTATGAGCCAATAGTATAATGAGGGATAATTTTAAATATTTTCTAGTAGTAGAGGAATTTCATGATGTTTTCCGTACTTTAAATAATTTTCTTGTTCTTTAGCTCTGTCACTGAATGTTTGATTTCTCTTTCGTTCATATACTCATAGTCAATTACTTTACATGATTTAAACATATATTCCAATTAAAATGGTAAAAAAGCTAATTAAATCCATTTCTCTTCCATATGGTGTATGTGTTGGAATATTATGCCTTCTAATCTATCTGTGCCAATTGGTACAGCTAAAAAATCAACAAAGACAAACCTAGATCTTATATTCTTTCCCCTAAAAAAAATTAATTGAAGTCTATCTATCCAACCAAGTTTTACTAATAAATGTTCATAGGGGTGTATTGAATGAGTTTTTGATTTGTGTAATGTCGTTTATGAAGGTTCGACGGAGTGGGTGAGAGAGAGAGAGAGAGAGAGAGAGAGAGAGAGAGAGAGAGAGAGAGAGAGAGATTTGGGTAAAATATTTTGAGGCGGGTTGATGAAGGAAAACAGGTCGGATTTGGATGGGTTTAATCAAATTAGGTTAAATCAAATTGGAGATGGGTTATTTCGTTCAAAGGTTGCCATGTGGATGATCGTTTAAAGTAGGGGCAAATCAGACCCATAGTATAACGGTAGTGTCATAATTGGCCGAAAAGTATAACAAAGGATATGAATAAATAATATTTGAAAGTAAATAATAGAAGGCACAATGTTTACCCAAAAATAGTCGTAAGTTCATTCTTCTTAAGTCCCGATGAATTTTCACTATTGAATTGTTGTTTTCACCAGCTTACACAAATTTTCCCAAAAATTAATTTAATTTACGCACATTAAAAATGATAACATCAATTAGTTAAACCCCTGGGCGTGGAGTATAAGATCATGCTAGACTGGCTTCTATACCTACTTTTGGGTCACCTTTTAACTTATACCCGCTTTACAAAAAAAATTGCAAGCGTACCCACTTTTGGCATAACTTCAGACATACGGACCTGAAGTAGCAAACATTTATGTCTGAAGTTTGAACTTTAGAATATTTTTCCTGAAGTGTAGCAAAACTTCATATATATTTTTGCATGAATTTTGACCTGACTTGCAAAGGCAATCACGCAAACTTCAGTTCATAGTGCAAATGGCAAACTTCAGTTCAATAAAACTACAATATGTTTTGGCTGAAGTTTTTGTTTGTAATTGCTGAACTTCAGCATTCTAGTAACTGAAGCTTTGTTCTGTATTTGCTAAACTTCAGCATGTTTTAGCTGAAGCTTTGTTTGTTTGTGATGAACTTCAGCATTCTAGGGCTGAAGTTTGTTTTATATTTGCTGAACTTCACCATTCTTAGAGCTAAAGTTCTAAACAACAATGAATTTAATAAATCATTATTAGTAGCGATTTATGCTGTTCATTTCAAAAATTAAAGAATAAAAAATATTTTCAACATGAAAACAAGTTACTACAGATAAATTAGAACCAAAAATCAATGTGCCTATAAAGCTAAAATATCTAAGAGATTAAATTATTGTGAATAAGATCAAACTGAACATAATGGGACAAGCAGATATATATGAACCATCAGGCTAGAACGCATAACAATATCTCAAGCTTCAACATTCAGAAAACGAAGGAGGAGAATGATGAGGAGAAAGAGTCCTGAAGTTGTTTAAACAGTGGGTACAAGTTAAAACGTTTTTAAAAAGTGGGTATAGGTTAAATGGGAGCGATCAAATAGGGCGCCCCGTGCAATTTTTACGTTCGTTTCGAGGCATTTACATCTATACCAGCTTTTCGGTCACCTTTTAACTTATACCCGCTTTGCAAAAAAATTGCAAGCGTACCCACTTTTTGCATAACTTTAGACATACGGGCCTGAAGTAGCAAACATTTTTGTCTGAAGTTTGAACTTTAGAATGTTTTGCCTGAAGTGTAGCAAAACTTCAGATATTTTTGCATGAAGTTTGGCCTGACTTGCAAAGGCAATCACGCAAATTTCAGTTCATAGTGCAAATGGCAAACTTCAGTTCAATAAAACTGCAACATGTTTTGGCTGAAGTTTTTGTTTGTAATTGCTGAACTTCAGCATTCTAGTTGCTGAAGCTTTGTTCTGTATTTGCTAAACTTCAGCATGTTTTAGCTGAATCTTTGTTCTGTTTGTGATGAACTTCAGCATTCTAGGGCTGAAGTTTTTTTTTTTTTGTATTTGTTGAACTTCAGCATTCTTAGAGCTAAAGTTCTAAACAATAATGAATTTAATAAATCATTATTAGCAGCGATTTATGCTGTTCTTTTCAAATATTAAAGAATAAAAAATATTTTCGACATGAAAACAAGTTACTACAGGTAAATTAGAACCAAAAACCAATGTGCCTGTAAAGCTAAAATATCTAAGAGATTAAATTATTGTGAATAAGACCAAACTGAACATAATGGGACAAGCAGATATATATATATATATATATGAATCATCATGCTAGAACGCATAACAATATCTCAAGCTTCAGCATTCAGAAAACGAAGGAGGAGAAAGATGCCTGAAATTGTTTTAACAGATGGTACAAGTTAAAACTTTTTAAAAAAGTAGGTATAAGTTAAATAGGGGCAATCAAATAGGGCGCCCCGCGCAATTTTTACGTTGGTTTCGGCACTTTCTCGAAAATGTGTTGCTGGTTGAAAAAATGTCTTAAAACCCCTTTTTAGAATTCTACCATTCAATCACAATTTTTTTCTTTCACAGTTTTTCTGCAACATGCTTCAATTATATTCGTCTTTTTCAATTTTAAAAGTGTCCTGACCCGAACTATTCACCATCAAACTTTCTCGAAAATATTCTACTTTCTAAATTCGCACCTTAAAAGAAGCAAATATATTCATTTCATTCGCCTTTGATATGCTTAATTTTGGGCTAACTTGTTGAAAATTAGTACTGACCTTTTGGAAACATTATTAGATAAACAACTCAGAAAAAAAAAAATTAAACTGCATATCTGTATCAGTTTTAGAGCAAATTCTAGCTTGTTTTTTGGTATCTATCTTTTAATAAGGTGGAATACACCTGAACATACGATAAAGTATTTCTATTAAACACTCGTTGGGGGAGATTTTGGAAAAATAGCTCTTGTTATTTTTTAAATAGAACGATTTTTTGTTTAATGAGGCGGGAGTTTATTTTAATTGATTTTTAACTTATCCAAGTAATAGGAACTGTCTAATAGGAACATTTTATCAAGTTTTTAGATGCTTAATTTGAGACAAATCTTAGTTTGAGTATCTAAATGAAATATATTGACAAGATTAATTGTCAATATATTCCACCTTTTAATAACTTTTGTATCAGCAAAATATTATTATTACGTTATTTTCTGGACTCAAAAATTTGTTTCTAAAGCTTTTTTGTTTTATCCCAATTTATTTTTTTATTAACTGGCTTTTTCCTTTTCAACTTTGTATCAATGCATATTGCTGAGTTACATTACCTGGTTTTATTAGTAAAAATAAAAAGTGCAGAAAACTAAAGGGCAAGAAACTAAGAAGATTAGCAGGTAGACATAATAAAATAATTTTCTCTTAAATTATCATAACGAATCAACAAATTTCTATTATACAACTCTACGCTCGATTATATTATATCCTATTTTGTAAATGCTGGTTCTCTCTCTAAACCAAAGTTGAACAAGAAGAAGTAGCAGGATCGTATAAGGCAGGAAGCAAGTATTTCCTTCCGTTTGTACCGTGTGCATTGTAGCTTGCACCTGTAGTCTTGTCCACCAACAAATCTCCAGCATAGCCAGGGTAAGCACCCTTAGCGTATACACCAGGACAAGCAGATGCAGCTTCCAATGGTGCATCTGCCTCTCCTTGATAGTAACCATTTCCAAATGGGTTCGTTGCGGTCCCAGCCAATAAGCTAGCCAAGTTAATCACCATTCCGTCAACACCCACATCGTTGTTTGGTGCAACCAGGGGTGGGCTCTGTGGTCCGTAAATGGGCTGGTGGAATGGCCAAGCGCAATAGCCAGCACATTGGGTCTCTGAGTTACCAACCCAAATATATGCAAATTTGTAAGTCTTGCCCCTTATAAAAGCACCTTTAGAAGACCCATGGGTCCCACAGCGATTGACGCAGAACCCATCGACTGCAACATCGGAGGCGGTCAAAACAATGTTAATGGCGTCTTTTTGTTCACCCTTTGATGCCAATTGTACAATTTGTTTCTGGGTCAGTGATTTTCCTAGGGAATAATTTTCGACAAGCACTTGTTTTCCCAAATAGAGTGAAAGGGACTTTTTGGAATTGGCGAGATGGTAGTATTTTTCAGTGGTCTTCCACCATTTGGCTACAGATGGATCGGCTTTAGATGGAGTGGAAGAAGAAAGGGAAGTGATGAAATCAGAGACAATGGCTCTTTGGGATGGCTTGAATTTGCCATACCAAATTAGATTGACAGAGATTTTGCCGGAAAGGAGTGCACCTTTGTGGTACTGCAATAGTTGATTTTGTGGTTCTTGGACTAAAGCAGTGAGCTTTCTCGAAGCAAAGCACACATTAATGAAAGAAATCAATAGAAAGAGTATGAAAATACAATGGGTCGATTTCAGACCGAAAGAAGAAGACGACATATTTTTTCTATTTCTTTGGGAAGACAGTAAAGAGAAGTTCAAAGTTTGATGGAAGTTTTTAGTGTTAGAAGTAGTTCGGATGGAATGTAGAAGAGAGGGGGAATATATATACTTACAATAGAGAGAGGGTATTGTGGTTGTTGCAAAGCTGCTGAGAAATGAGGGTAGGGGTTGGAAAAGTGACATTAACTAAAACGCGTTGTCATTTTCATTAACTGGAGCTAGCTGCGCAACACACGAAGACTTTACTACCAACTTATAGCGGTCACTACTTCCGCGGCTTGACAATTGACACCACTATTACAATTGACTTCCTTCATTAGTGCTGCTGTACCAGTTTCGTGAGAGCAGAGAAGTTTTATTGTGTGCGCGTGAGGTCCTTTTTGTTTTACAAATTTATTCACTCTAATTTTATATTTCTAGGTCTATAAAAATCTGGATTCACAAAACTGTAAGACAAAAAGGATGCCTCATACAACTAGTATTAATTGTATGAGATATAAAATAAAATTTTCCGTGAGACTAAATATAATGGAAGATGTAATTGACGTACTGCTACCTTGTTTCAAAAGAAAGCTAAACGCCCTCCCCCAACAAAACATATTACTAACAATTCACAATATTGGAAACTATTCTTTGTATGAAATTTCATGCTTGACAAAGAAACTAGTAGTGAATTTTGTGTGGGCCAAGATTAGGTCTAGTTTAGCGAATGTAGACGGACGAGCTGAGGCCGAGGTCGAAATCAACCACGGTCCAATGGTGAGGAGTCGCTCAAAGGGAGAGACCAACGCCGAGGTCGAGTAGAGAGCAAACGGCTGCAACTGTTAGAATATTCCTAGGATTATGAATAGGAATATTCTGTTAAATGTTCCCCCACATTGTAATTTTTTAGGGTTTCTAGGGATATCCCTTATAAATAGGAAGAGAGAGGAAACAAGGGGGGCGGGGGAGGGGCGGGGGATTCGGAACCTTTATGAAAGAACAACTTGTAAAGAGTTGACTATCAAGAATATACAAAAAAGCTTGTCTTATCTCTCTAGTTTGATTCCGTCACATAATATTCCTCTTAGGTTCACAAGATCCAAGAACATATAGTTCATTTCTATTGTCTGCTGTCACACGGTGTAGTTAGAGGAAGGAATCATCCTTCTCATCCAACATTTGGGCGACAAATTCCTTCTTATTACATTTAATGCCATTTATCACGTTTATTGCATGTTTCATCCTCATATTTATTGTTACTAATTGAACATTAACTCGGCATTTGTTGACTTGAACACGGTCCCATACCGTCCAAGCTGTTTAATTTCGGATCTTGAATTTATTACTTTTAACTTGGATTCACCCCTTATCTATTTATTAAATTGGTGTAACTAAAAGGACTTAAAGCTTTTGGTCACCAAACACATCCAAACAATTGGAACGTCGCCCAACTCAAATACTTCAACTTCTGAAGATGGACGTCCTCCAAGTCGTACTCTTTTTTTCCTCTCCCGAGTTTTGTCCCAATTGGGTTTTCTCGGAGAGGTTTTTAATGAGGCGACGAAGGCGGCGTCTCGGAGTTTAGGTATTTAGTTCATCGCCCCGCTTATCGACAACTTCTCTAGGCCGAGCGATGAAGGGACTAGATAGACTGGGACTCCTCGAATGTATGTACGAACCGAAAAGAAATGCAATATTCTCCAATGAATAAACAAAGCAGTATTTCTTACACCTCCGCCAAATTTGCACATCACGCCAACGCAAAGGAAATATACATTCGACCCCGTTCGAATCGTTCTACATTCAACCTTGCTCAAATTAACTTACATTCAACCTCGTTCGAATCAATATACATTCGACCCCGTTCGAAACGTTCTACATTCGACCTCGCTTGAATTAACTTACATTCAACCTCGTTCGAATCAATATACATTCGATCCCGTTAAAATCGTTCTACATTTGACCTCGCTCGAATTAACTTACATTCGACCTCATTCGAATCAATATACATTCGACCTCGTTTGAATCGTTCTACATTCGACCTCGCTCGAATTAACTTACATTCGACCTCACTCGAATTAACTTACATTCGATCTCGCTCGAATTAACTTACATTCGACCTCGTTTGAATCAATATAGAGTCGACCCCGTTAGAATCGTTCTACATTCGACCTCACTCAAATTAACTTACATTCGACCTCGTTCGAATCAATATACATCCGACCTCGTTCGAATCGTTCTACATTCAACCTCGCTCAAATTAACTCACATTCGATCTTGCTCGAATTAACATTCAACCTCGTTCGAATCGAACCGAAAGTCAGGGACTTTCTCACGAAAGAACACTCACAAAATGAAAAGAAAGAAGAGCTAGAAATACACAGCAAAAGACAACTATTCCATTTTAAACATTCCATTCCAATACATTTTTACTAAGGGCTGGAAAGACGCCCCCACAAAAAACAGCAAAACACAAAAAAGCAAAAACTAAGTACAAAGACTTCACGCCGCATCATCCCCCCCATCACCAGCATACTCATCGTTGTACCAAGGGTCAGAGGCAAGCCCATCTAAGGCGTCTTCATAATCGTCTCCTCCAAGCGTACCGGGATCATAACCACAGGCGTCACGAGCTGCACGTGCCTTGACACGAACATCCTCAAGTTTCACCTCGAAAATCATCCCAGCCGTCTTTAGAGACCTGTATATATCAAGTTGGGTCTCAGCATGAACCCACATTCATACAACTCCCGTGACTCACCGGGATCGGCAGAAGTATGAGATGTAGACGGTCGGGCCTACTGTTGCGCCTTTGCGGCTCTTAGAGCAACAACCTGCCCATTCAGTTCAGATAGCTTCGCTTCCAAACCCCCAATCCGCTCCTCAAACCTTGCCTCCTTGAGCGCCGAAGTTTCTGCCTCAGTAGCCTGCTCAGACCTGCAAATACGAAGGGCGCTCCCCAGGGCTGCCGCCTCCGCCACAGTGGTCGTTCTTGCTTTCTCAGCTCGGCGCAATTCTTCGACCCTGGTGCTCAACTCACCCCTCAAGTCGACAGCCCTTGCTTCGCTCTACTCGAGCTCGACCCTTAAAGACACTACCTGTGCCTGAAGATCAGTGGTTTCGGCCATCACTCCCTTGCTCACCTCAAGCTCATCCTCCTTAGCCCTCAGCGCCCCCTCAAGCACGCTGCACCTGCCGATGGCCCTCATAAGCTCCTCGTCTTTCTCCTTCATCTCCTCATACTTCTGCTTGAGCCCGTCGCGAAGCGTCTGAAATTGGCCGTCTTGGCTAAGTAACTTGACCGGTGTTCGATGCTTAGAACGGTACCCCTTGTATTTGGATACCATCTTCTCGAAGAGGGCCATCCTGCGCTCTTCCCGCCGATCATTTTCCATCTCCATAATGAGGGTCTGACACGCAAAAGAAGACAGGTAAGCGGAAGTGAATTACACATACGAAACAAACTAACCTAACATGAGGAAAGCAAACTCACTCGTAAGGCCATACGAGATATACCTAACGACATATCCGCGTCCCTCGGTGTCTGCAGCATCCTGTTCTCAGAATCCGCACATAGAAGAGTGAAGGCCGGCACCGCCCATTCTGAATTGGCCATGAGATCGTAATCTACAAGGATGACCATGTGCCTATCAGGCCCCTCCGTCCTTATCTCCACTCGCGTAAACCTCTCTTCAAAAGCCTGCATCTCCTCAGGGTCGACATTGGAACCCGACCCATCATCTTCTACGAGGATGGTTTTATCCCTTCCATCCGCTGATGATGAGCCGACCCCGGCCACTCATGCAGGTTCCCCTCTAGCGAAGGTCCCTTCAACCTCTGACGGTTTTTCCTCCGAAACGACAGCCGGCATGGGAGCAGCCTCAATGCCCAGTGAGGGCGCGACATCCGCATCCAAAACAATGGGCCTTTCCGACTCAGTATCAACAGCACCAACCCTTCCAATCTCCACCCTACACCTTATCCTCGGTACCGCCTCCCCCTCGTCATGAGACGATTCGTCAATTAGGTTCAAGACGTGATCGAAGGTCTTAGCCGACGTGACGGTTGCTTTCGGGGCGGAATCACCCAATGGAGGAGCTAGAGTTTGGCCCTCTCGTACAGACTCGGCCAGTATGAATTGCATTCCAGACGAAGCGACTGCCTGGCGGAAAGAGGGAACCAGAGCCTTCACCTTCTTGGAAGCTCAGCGACCTGGCACAAAAAGAAAATCGTGTTTAACAAAAAATGATGACAAGACAGTGGCAAGCTACAACGAAAGTGAAAGGGTCGTAGAAATGGGAATCAAACTCACTGGTCAAAGGCTTGGGACCGAACCGCTTGTTAAAGGACATCAAGTCACGAATCCCCACAGTATGAGGTAAGACGCGAGTCACCCAGTCTTCGATATCAGGAACCAAGGGAGGTGGACGCTTACCAGCTGAAAGTAGAAAGACATGAGCAGGTCAGAAACAAAAAGTGGAGGGATGAACAAAATATATGACGAACGGTGAAAGCCCCTTACGATTGAAGTTCCACTACTTAGGGAACCCGGCTAGGTCCGCCACTACTTGCTTGGTCCTGACGAAGAACTAACTACACCAGAACCGGCGATTCGCTTTGTCATCCATTCCCGTCACCAATCCTTTAGTCCCACGGTGGCGGAGATGAATCAGCGTCCCCTTGAAGAAACTAGGCGAGAAAAGATGCAGCGGATAAAGGCCTTATATAGGTAAGGGGAAACTTCACAACCGGCCAACTTTGCAAACTTCGCCAGCATAAAAAGGCCTTATATAGGTAAGGGGAAAGCTCTGTCGGGCAGACGCCATAAAAGCGGCAAAACTCCTCAACGAGTGGGGGAAGAGGAAGAGAGTAACCCACCAAAAACGGGTATTGGTAGAAAGCGCAATACCCAGGTCGGTGAACTTGTATTGAGTCATTCCCCACCAGAACAATATCGACGTGAGCGGTAATACGGAATTTAGACCGCATGTAAGATATTTGCTTCGACCCTATGACTGATAATACCTGCTCAGGAGCAGGGGCAGGTTCTTTCTGAAAGTCATTTCTAACTGACGGGTTCTGAGGAACTATCTCCTCCACGGTGGGAAAACTTTCATCTTCTGCAACCATGGGTTCGCCACTACTGGAAGGCATAGCCATTGATAAAGGGGTGGCATCGAAAACTATATCAGAAGTGTGAAGGGAGTTTGTCATTTCTGCAAGAAACTTGTATACCGTAGAACCGGAAGAAGGGTATCAACGAGAAAGTGTTTGATCAACGGGAAAGCTAGAACTAAAAAGCAGAAGTAAATCGGAAGTAAGGGTTAGAAAAAAAGCGGAAGAACAAGCAAAGTGCCAAAGGAGTATGAAGTTCGAATAGTCTCATTTTTTAATCTCCCTTCCCCTATTTATAAGGTATTATGGCGCCAAGACGATGCAAGAAACTATCATTGACACTAAGATCGAAGCAACAGAGGCACTAGAAACGATGCATTGCATCGGGAAGATGCGTAATGATGACGCGCGTGGTCATGATGTCATCCTATGTTAGCCACGCCAATCACAACCTTTGAGCCGACCCGCCATCAACGTGACATCGACCAATTCAGTTCATTCGCCATGACGGAATATCTTGTGATTAGATGCAGATAAAATCCGCTCATCAAGGACTTCCAAGAGGACGACCTCAATAAGCAGAGGGACTAACTGTATGAGTCAAAATTAGGTCTAGTTTAGCGACTGCAGATGGACGAGCTGAGGCCGAGGTCAAACCAACCACAGTCTAGTGGCGAGGAGTCGCTCAAAGAGAGAGACCAGCGCCGAGGTCGAGTAGAGAGCAAACGGCTGCAACTATTAGAATATTCCTAGGATTATGAATAGGAATATTTTGTTGAATATCCCCCACATTGTACTTCTTTAGGGTTTTTAGGGATATCCCTTATAAATAGGAAGAGAGAGGAAACAAGGGGGATTCGGAACCTTTATGAAAGACTCTTGTAAAGAGTTGACTATCAAGAATATACAAAAAAGCTTGTCTTGTCTCTCTAGTTCGATTCTGTCACATAATATTCCTCTTAGGTTCACAAGATCCAAGAACATATTGTTCACTTCTATTGTCCGATGTCTCACGTTGTAGTCAGAGGAAGGAATCATCCATCTCATCCAACATTTGGGTGACATATTCTTTCTTATTACATTTACTGTCATTTATCACATTTATTGCATGGTGTCATCCTCATATTTATTGCTACTAGTCATTGAGTATTAAGTCGGCATTTGTTGACTTGAACATGGTCTCATACCGTCCAAGCTGTTTAATTTCGGATATGAAATTTATTACTTTTAACTTGGATTCACCCCTTGTCTATTTATTAAATTGGTTTAACTAAAAGGACTTAAAGCTTTTTGGTCAAATAAATTTCTCTAACATACTTTTTTCAAGGTGAGAATAGCATCCACATAAATATATTTTCTATATATGTTCCTTTTTCTATAGCTCATAAATTTTTTTTTCATTTTTTTCACTATTGTCCACGTAAGCTAAGCTGACACATGGATAAGACCAAGTAATTTAAGAGCAGCGTCAGTGGACACGTAAATTCTGCGCCTCTACACAAACCGCTCTTTCCATTATATTTACGTGTTACGGAGTAGTTGACACTTTAGACAGTTTCTCCCCTAGTTGATTTTCTATGTTAAACTAACATCTATATGTGGTGAAGTCCAAAACTTTAATAAGGCTATTCAAAATGAACACCCTTTGCTAGTGGGTTATGTGAGGGCATTCAAAGTTATTTTTTTATCAATAATAAGTAGTAATAGTTTATTCTATATACAGTAGTATAATTTTTTGACAAAGAATGTTCAGTTGAACATTCTTGGCCACACATAGCTTTGTCCCTGATATCTACCTATTGTGTAAAACAAAACCAAAAAAGATTTACAGATCCAAATTATCTTTACCTATGTAACAGATAACTTCTTTTATTTTTCTATATTTTTCTCTTGCTTCCGGGATTCTTGTAAACTTTGTCCAGTTCAGTCTGATTGAGATAAAATTACGATGGCCATTGTAGAAGAAGAAGAAGAAGAAGATGGAACAGAGAAGAAAGGAATGAAACAGAGAAAATGTATTCTGTTAAATGACAACTGTCAGTACAAGTAGTGAAAAGATACATTTATACAACTAATACCTAACTAACTATACTAACAACCAACTCACTAACTATGGTTCTAGCTAACTTAAGTTAACTATACAATGGTTAGGTGATAGTTGTACTATTATGATCCTTTACACCTCCCCCCCCCCCCCCTTCAAGCTAGGAGGTATGAAGACATCCTTCATTCCTAACTTGGAAAGCAGGTAGTGATGTTGCAAAGATGTCAAACCTTTTGCTAAAATATTAGCCTGCTGTTCTGTAGTAGACGCATAAACTGTATAAATCAAACCAAGTTGAATCTTCTCACGGATAAAGTGGCAATCAATATCTATGTATTTAGTACGTTCGTGAAACACCGGATTAGTAGCAATCTGGATAGCAGATTTGCTGTCATAGTGAACAGGGACAGGCAGCTGAACCTCCACACCTAATTCTTTGAACAAACCAACAAGCCAAACGATCTCTGCAACTACAGAAGCTAAACTCATGTACTCTGCCTCGGCTGAGCTCCTGGAGATGGTGGTTTGTTTCTTAGACTTCCAAGAAATCAAAGAGTCCCCTAACTTCACCACATAACCTGTAACGAACCTTCTAGCGGATGAGCAGGATGCCCAATCAGCATCATAATAGGGCTGTAAGTGAGAAGAAGTAGTAGATGACATAAGAATTCCCATGCCAGGACTTTGCTTGATGTATTTGACAATTCTGATGGCTGCCTCCATATAGGATGTCTTAGGGGAATGCAAAAATTGGATAACAGTTTGAAAATCACAGGACATCTCTGGTCGAGTGGCTGTCAAATAAAGCAGCCTCTCAACTAGTCGTTGATAACTACCAGGATCAATAAGTGGTGGATCTTTCTCCAAGCCTACATGCGCGTCAAATTCAGTAGTTGTTAACTTCTGATTGAGTTCAACTGGTGCAGCCACAGGTTTAGCACCTGCTAAACCCATATCAGAAATAAGTTCCAACGCATACTTGTGTTGATGAATTAAAATCCCATGTTGGTTTCTGGCAAACTTAATTCCCAAAAAGAATCGAAGCTCACCCAAATCCTTAATCTTGAAATTCTTCTACAATGCATCCTTAGTATCTTGAACAAGCGTGGCATCATCCCCAGTGATCAAGAGATCATCCACATAAACCAAGACAATGACAGTTTTCCCAACTAAGCATCTTGTGAATAAAGAGTAATCGAGATGGCTTTGAGTGAAGCCTGATGCAAGTAGAGCAGATGTCAATTTTATGTTCCATTGCCTAGAGGCTTGCTTGAGTCCATAGAGGGACTTAACCTGCATGCCTGTTGTTTACTTTCAGTAGCAGAAAAACCATGAGGCATGGTCATATATACTTCTTCATTAAGATCTCCCTGCAGAAATGCCTTGTAGACGTCCATTTGATGTATATCCCAGTACTTGGATGTAGCAACTGAAATTACTGATCGAACAGTAACCATTTTCACTACAGGAGAAAATGTTTCCTGATAATCCCACGCCTCTTTTTGGCTATAACCTTTGGCCACAAGACTTGCTTTGAATCTTTTAACCTCACTTGTAGCTTTATACTTTATTTTGTATACCCATCGACAACCAATTTCCCGTTTACCAGGTGGCAGTGACACCACCTCCCAAGTATTGTTATCTTCCAAGGCTTGTATTTCAGCTTTTATAGCATCAATCCATCTAGGATCCTTAGTTGCTTCAGCATAAGACTTAGGTTCAGTCTCTAATGAGAACTTAGAGATAAAACTCTGTAGGCAATGACTCCATTGGAGAAAATGCTGCATCATCTCCACCTGTAGGCTGAGACACAGGTTGTGGTGTAATAGAAGCACATGGTACTGAGGGTACTGAGTCATCAAAAGAGGGCATATGTGACACAATAGGAGAAATTGGGAATGGGGAAGTTTATGAAGATTGAAAGGGAAAAATGGATTCAAAAAAGACCACATCTCTGCTAGTAAAGAAAGTACCATTATCCAAATCATACAACCTGTATCCCTTCTGATGAACTCCATATCCCATCATCACAGTCTTAATTGCCCTTGCACCAAACTTGTCTTGCTTAGTAAGTATGGTAGCATAACATAGATAACCAATAATCCTCATATGATCTAAGGTTGGTGCTCTGTGATAAAACATCTCATAAGGAGACTTGTTATGCAACACAGTAGAGGGTATTCTATTAATGAGGTAAACTGCAGCTTCTACACATATACCCCAGAATTTAGAAGGCAAACCCCCTTGAAACTTAATAGCTCGTGCAGTTTCTAATATGTGTCTATGCCTCCTCTCCACCACTCTATTCTGCTGAGGAGTGTAAGGGCAGGAACTCTGATGTAGAATACCATATGATGAAAAAAGAGTGCTACAGTTGTGATTAAAGAATTCTTAGCCATTATCTGACCTCAAAACTTTAATCCTCTTATCAAATTGATTATCATTGTAATGAAGTTTTGTAGTAACAGAACAACATCAGACTTGACTCTCATTAGGAAAACCCAAGTCCGTCTAGTATGATCATCTACAGGAGTAAGAAAATATTATATTCCATTATAGGTAACAGAATTGTAGGGACCCCATACATCCATATGGATCAATTGAAAAACATCCTCAGCTTGCTATGACTTATTGGGAAAGAAATCATAGTTTGTCTTGCTAATGGACACACATCACAAGAAATCCTAGCTTGTCTTGCTATGCAGAATCTCCTGTATGCAATTGCACTTTCCCTGCATCATCAGTTGATACACCAGTATCAGATTGTAACAAACCTTCATCACTAATCATGTGATTGGTGGCACCCGTGTCTATGATCCATTTAAAAACATTATCATCCGATTGACAAGTGATATTACCTGCCCCTGCCATATGAGCACTTGGTTCAGTAATGTTGGACTTGTTTAACATGTGAAGGATTTGATTGTATTTATCCTGAGTGAATACAGGTGGTGTATTCTGTTGATTACTAGCCACTTGTTGCTGACCATAGACATCAGTACCATACTGATTCCCTGTCACAATGTTAGCTCTTTTCTTTGGCTTGAAATCTGGTGGAAAACCAATGAGTTTGTAATAGTGCTCCTTGATATGTCCTTTCTTTTGGCACTAGTCACACTTCATGAGCTTGAAACATTCAGCTTTGGTATGCCCTTTCATGTTACAGAATTCACATTGTGAATTGTACTTCTTTTGATATTGCTGCCCTGTACCTTTACTACCATAAAGAGCAGTTGGTTCAATCCTCTCTATGATTACACAATGTCCTCCAGCTAGCATTTTCTAACTTTCATCTTGTATTACCATTGCGTAAGCGTGATTTACGTTAGGTTCAGGATTCATCATCAAAATATGAGATCTAGCTTGGCTGCATCCATCATTCAGTCCCATTAAGAATTGAAACAACTTCTGACGCTCCAAATACACAGTGTGTTCCCTAGATTGTTCACTCTCATAACAGGGAGGAGGTACTATAGAATCATGTTCATCCCAAAGGTACACACAGAAACAAAGGAAACTCCTTGTGTTATAGTAGCAATCGCTTTATGTAAATGATATGCTCGAGAAGTGTTTACCTTATCAAATCTCTCCTTGAGATCCTTCCAAACCAGAAAAGCATCAGAACGAAACAGGATTCCACTAAGTAAATCTGCATTCACATTGCTCATTAGCCATGAAACCACAATTGCATTGCACCGATCCCACTGTTTTTGCAATTCACCTTCATAGCCCTTCTTCACAACATATCCATCCATAAAACCTAGTTTATTTCTTCCTAAAATCGCAACTTTCATTGCACGACTCCACAGTGTGTAATTTTCCATCCCAATCAGTTGAATTCCTATCCTACAGAGAGAGAACCAGGCGCATCTGAAGGATGCAAATAAAGTGGGTTTGTATAATCGAGAGTTTGACCCATGGAAATCAATCCATTAGTTGTTCCACTCGAAGTACTGCTAGTTGATTCATCAATCGCCATTTGAACAGAAAACTTAGGGTTTGCAATTAATCATCTACAATTGAACGAAAACGGACTGAAATTCCTCGATCCTCACTATAGATCTCGTGATAGATCCATCAATTCAGTCACTAGAATCTCTGATACCATGTAAACTTTGTCCAATTCTGTCTGATTGAGACAAAGTTACGATAGCCATTGTAGAAGAAGAAGAAGATGGAACAGAGAAGAAAGGAATGACACAGAGAAAATATATTCTGTTAAAATGACAACTGACAGTACAAGTAGTGGAAAGATACATTTATACAACTATACCTAACTAACTATACTAACAACCAACTCGCTAACTATGGTTCTAACTAACTTAAGTTAACTATACAATGGTTAGGTGATAGCTGTACTACTATTATCCTATACAATTCTCAAGTACAAACATAGACTACACAAACACACTACAATGCCATTATGTTCATGTTATAATTTTGAAAATCTGTCATACTCGTATATAGTGGGGTAAATTTTCCAGTGACTCCAAATTTTGAGCTCCCTTAACTAATGTGAGTAATTGTAAATAAGCACAAAATAATATTACTAAACGGAATAGAAAATATCCCATAAACACCCAACGGATAAATACGAAAATCCTTGTAAAAACTGGAAAATAATTTGATTGCATAACACAATTCTAAATTGGACGACTCGTCAATTATTGACATTTACTATAATACAGCAATCCTTCCTTTTTCATCATCGTGAATTATCTAATAAAAATCAATTCTATAAAGGTTGTCAAGACATTCAAACCCTACATAAAAAATGGGCAGAATATCCTGGTAGACACTTGTACTTGTTTGTGTTTGTCATCCCGGTCCCTATACTTGATAAAGTTTCGTCCAGACACTTATAGTTGTTCAAAGTCGATATTTTAAACCACTCTGACCATTGACCAAGTCTACGTGGCAACTTAATTGTTGAAGTGGACAAAATACGTGTATTTCACGCATATAAGGAGCGTGGACATAAAAATGTAATGATTAAAATAAGGAAAAAAATAAAAATAAAAGAAAAATACAAAAAATCAAATTAGAAAAAGAAAGAATGAAGGTGCCTAAGCTCTTTAATGGCGTCTCTGCTTCTCTTAGTTCTGCGACCTACTAACCCCCCCTCCCTTCTCCACGTTACTCTTCTTCTCCATTTTAACCCAACACCCCCAATAACACAGTCCTTCCCTTCACATCTGCATCCACCACAGATCCAAAACCTCTACTAGATTAGCAGCAGTTTTTGGGGAATTTTTTTCTCACATCCCCATTCCCTTACTTTGGAAGATAGCCTTTGCAAAGAAAAGAAATAGAAATAGTGGAAGAAGATTGCCTGTGAAACCTATTTTCGATTCGTTTTCATGTAGCAAAATTTTAGATTGTTTTGGGTGATGTTGGTCTTTTGCGTAGTCATTTTTTATGACAGGTTCTTTTCTGGTGGTTGATTGGTGGTACAACGGTGGAGTGTTGGTTGTGAAGAAGCTTTGTAGGTGAAGGGTGGTCTGTTTTCGATGATTCTTTAGGTTGACGAATGGATCTGTTTTGATTATTGTTGCTGTGTTTCGCTATTTGGATCTTTAATTGAATTTTGGGGAGGAGACTCAAAGGTTTGTTTGTTGAGAATTTTCGAAATTCCATTGTTGGTCTTGCGAAGAACGAATCTATTGATTTGAAACCTCAAGTTGTTGCTTACATAGTACTAAAACTCAGCTGGGTATTGAAATTTAGACTTGAAAATGCGATAAATATTTGTGTTTGAGGATCAAAACTGGAGCGACAAGCAGAGACGCCATTAAAGCTCGCTTGAAGCTTCTGGGTATATTCAGGTTTAGAAGAAAGAACCTACTGTATCTCTTTTCTATGGGTTCGGTATTTGTGTAGGGTAGCCTGTCCTATTTTTCAATAGTTTACTTTCTTATGTGGCACTAGTAATGACGTGGCGTCCTACGTGTAGGAGATTGCATTACACACACTGGTAGCTCATGTCATAAGCGTTTATTATACACGATTTGAACGAGTATAAGTGTTTAATTGGCAAACTGATAAATTTGGGAACCGGCATAACAAAGTGGCACAAGTATAGGCTATTCTGCCTAAAAAATGATAGAAGTTGGACAAAGAACGAGAAGGGGCAAAGGGGCATGCTTGATTTCTAATAATTAACCCTCTTCTCTTCTGTTATTTGTGTTGATCCGTTTACAGAACTTGGGAGAATGCCAGCTGATATCTATATTGTTCTTTTGCCTTGTCAAAACGGGCAATGGAGCCCACCAAATTATTGGCTTCTCCATTGTTATGCTTAATCACCATTTCAAATCTTACCTATAAAATGTTAAGCTAATAATTCGCTTCGGCGCAACTAATCCTTTGCCTAATTGATCGGCAATAATTAATTCATCTGCATTCCAACAATAATGTTAAGTATATATCTCACTTGGCGCAGAATTTCGGCGCATTAGATAATCGTTCAGTGTTTCACCCCCTTGGTAGAGTTGAACTCTTTTTTTTTTTTTTTTTTTTGTGAAAACAAGATATATTTTATATATTAATACTAAGGTGAAAATTTTTCCAACATAATAGTGTCACTTAGGACACTTTGTCTTAGGATATTTAAGTTTCCTAGACTAGTTAACCTATTACAAGTAGCATGTTACTTATGTAATGATCTTTTTTACCTGACAATAGTTGGAAGAGAACTTAATCCCTTGTTTGACTTGGGAATTAATTAAAAAATATATACGCATTTTTTTCATTAGTTGTGTTTTCTCAAAGAACTAAACAGGAGATAGGAAAACGCTTTTTAATTTCCTTTGATCCCTTCTTTATTTTAATGGTTGTAGGGTTATTTTCCTCATTAATTTCCTTAATTGCATAATCAATTGCAGTTTTAAGTAACCTAGCTACGTGCTGGAACATGACATATATGATTTATTAATTCACAAGGGCCATATAATCACTTATAATTAAATTTTGTGTACTGTCAAAATATAAATATCCTATACTATTAGATTAACTTAACCTAAGGATATAAGTTTTCATGACAAGACTAATAAAAAAAATTGACAAAATAAAATAAAATAGTATAACTAAATAAATAAACTTATACTAGTATAAACCCGAAGTCCATTATTCAAATGGTCATTCAACTATCCAAAATTATCTCCTAAAGTCACTTTACTTTCGTTTGTAACAACAAAGTCACTAGACTATGCCTATTGCACCCAGAAGGTCACTCAATTAGATTTTCCAAAATTTGGATTGCCAAATGCCTAATTTACCCTCTAAATTATAAAAATTTATCTTCTTTTTATTTTTTTTAAAACTTTTTAATATTATGATTTTCCCTTTTTAATTTATATTATGGACTTACCTATAGAATAAATAAATATTGTTTATAAATTAAAAAAAATAGAAAGTATTTAAGCATATATAATGATGGAATAACAAAATAACGAGCATAGTGAAGAAAATCAATTAAAATAATTTGTTAGTAATAATTGTATGGGTCAAAATCATATTTAGTTCAGCAAATGCAGACAGACAAACCGTGGTCGAGGTCCGAACCAAGCACGGTCCAGTGGTGAGGAGTCGCTCAAAGGGAGAGACCAATGTCGAGGTCGAGCAGGGGGTAAATGGTTGCAGCTGTTAGAATATTCCTAGGATTATGAATAAGAATATCCTACTGAATATACCCCCACATAGTACTTCTTTAGGGTTTTCTAGAAAGACCTCTTATAAATAGAAAGGGAGAGGGAATAAAAAGAGGGATCAGAACTTTTGTAAAAGAACACCTTGTATAGAGTTGACTATCAGGAATATACAAAAGCTGGTTTTGTCTTTTTCGTTTGATTCCATCATATAATATTCCACTTTGGCTCACAAGATCCAATGACACATAATCCACTTCGTTTGTCTATTGTCACACGTGGTAATCAGAAGAAGGAATTATCCATCTCATCCTACATTTGGGTGATAAATTCCTTCGTATTACCTTTAATGCCTCATCACATCTATTGTATGTTTTTATCCTCATATTGATTGCTAGTCACTGAGCACTAACTCAGCATTTGTTAACTTGAACACGGATTCATACCGCCTAGGTCGATTAATTTAGGATCTAGAATTTATTGCTTTTAACTTGGATTCACTCCTTATCTCTTTATTAAATTGGTTTAACTAAAAGGGTTTAAAACTTTTTGGTCAAACAATTTGGCGCCGTCTATGGGGAGGTCCTAGTTAAAAAGTTTAGTTTCTTCTAGATCTAAAAAAAACAAAAGAAACTCCTTTTCTTTTTCTGGTTTGCACAAGCTAATAATGGCAGGAAAAGGAGAGGAAAGCCTGAAAGTAATGATAGGTGTCACTACCAATCTCCTAGGCACCATCAACGAGATAGACAGGGAAGGCGAGGAGAATGCGACACCGAGCGCCTCACCCAGGCAAAGCGATTTACCCTCTCCACATGGGAGTGTAACCGCTTCACATAAGAAGGGGGCCTCCACGTCCACGACAGAAGAAGCATCGCCCGCAGTGAGAAAGGTATTGGAAGCGTGGCTGATAAGTACCCTAAGCAGTATACCCGACAAATCCGCTCAAGGGGCGAGTAGGAACACCATGCGAGTTGACACCCCAATAACCATCAACGAGCAACACGCTCATCCCCCAACAGGTAACCCTCACACCGTTGTTGATGCAGGTAATGACGCCCTCGTAGCAGTTCTAAGAAAATGGAAAAAATGGAGAATGAGAATAAAGAGCTCCGCGACCCGATGAGGGAGCACCAAGAAAGAGTTGATAAGATACCAGGCGCCCCGAAACTCCTGCCAAAATGGGACATCGGCCGGTTCGTGGAACAGCCATACAGCGAGGAGGCAACCCCACATGCCATACCCAAAACTTTCAAAATGCTACCATATCTGAAAGTAATACGGCGGCACAACGGACCCTGAAGACAATATCATTCATTACATCACGGCGGTAAAAGGCAACGACCTCTCAAAAGAGCAAGTGCCATCGGTGCTGCTGAAGAACTTTGACAAAACCCTAACAGGGGGAGCCTTAACATGGTACTCACAATTACTAGCACGTTCCATAATGATGTTCGAAGAAATGGCCGACAAGTTCGTCACCCCCCATGCCGGGGCCAAGAAAGCAGAAGCGAGAGTGAATGTCATATTCGTCGTCAAACAATCACCCGGCGAAGGGCTCAGGGACTTCCTCGCTCGGCTCAATAGAGTGAGAATGAGCCTGCCGAATGTGTCAGAAGGGATTTTGGTAGTGGCCTTTCAAAACAGGTTAAACAGGAACAGGTCAAGGGCGACCAAAAAATTATTAAGCAAACTCATGACATACCCTCCCACCACTTGGGAAGAAATTCACAACGCTTACTGTGCCGAGGTTAGGGCAGATAAAGACAACCTCAATGGTTTGACCCAACAGCTAATGACTGTCCAAATGGAATCAAGGAAGGATCGTCGGAATGACAGCCGAAGAGATCACCCATGCCCACGCCTAGGAAAGGCACCAACCGTACAACAGAGCGACCATCCCGTTATCTCCCTGCCAAGCCGAAGGCGTTTACCGGCCACAAATGGGAACTCACCGAAATGAAAGAGGTATGCTCCACTATTATCTGCTCACAATTTTTGTGTGTCTCCCTCAAAAATAGTTTATGCCCTGGAGAAGCTCGATCCTAAGGTAAAATGGCCACAAAAGATGAAGTCGGACCCAAATTCTAGAAAGTCGAATGCCCTCTGCGAGTTCCATCAGGAACGGGGCCTCAAGACCGAGGATTGCATAGCCCTAAGACAAGAAGTAGTGAACATGCTCCACCAAGGACATTTAAAAGAGTTAATGAGCGATCGAGGGAGAGCCAATTTTGCCCGTGGACGAGTATCACATCAAGGCCCCCCAAAGCCACCATCCCCCGCCCGCACCATCCAAATGATCATCGGCGAAGGCGGTGAAACCACAATCAACCATGTGAAGTTCACCACTACACACAAGTTGAAGCGGCCGATCACCAATGAACGGTATGATGACCTCGAAAACGGTATCATCTTCGATAAGTCAGATACCCACGGTTTGACCTTTCCTCATTTCAACGCTCTTGTCATTACTTTACGAATTTTAGATACCGATGTAAAAAGAATCATGGTAGACGACGGGAGCGGCACGTGTATTATGCACCCCCGAGTCCTCACAAAAATGAGACTCAAGGATAACGTAGTGCCACGCTGCATAACACTAACAGGTTTTAACGATGCAGTTGAACGAACATCCAGAGAGATAATATTTCCTGTTCTGGCCGGGGGCGTCACCCTGGAAACAACATTCCATGTCATGAACCAAGACACAGCCTACAACGCCATAATAGGACGACCCTAGATACACGCCATGAGGGCCGTCCCGTCCAGTTTATATTAGGTCATCAAGTTCCATACCCCATGGGGAATATTCAGCATCCGCGGTGAACAGAGCACAACTCAAGAATGCTACCGCATCGCCCAAGATTGCACATACACTCAACAGTTAAGAAAGGAGGGCTCAGGAGCATAGCAATTACTGAAGTCGGGGGCCGAATCCGACGAACAAATAGACGTCGTCAGAGACCCCGACGTCGTGGAAGCCACAGGGTTAACAGTGGAAGATCTCGATTCCGTCTAGCTGAACGAAAGAGACCACAATAGAAAAGCCTACATCGGCCACAAACTCACAGAACCAGGTAAATTCCATAAACTTTTAACTGACAACGCCGATCTGTTTGCTTTCTCCCATGCAGATATGCCAGGTATCCCGAAAGACATTGCAATACACAAGCTGAATGTTGATCCACTCTACCCGCCGATATGACAAATCAGAAAAAAGTTCAACGCTGCAATCAACGAGGCCGTCCACGAAGAGGTAGAAAAATTGCTCGCCAACGGTTCCATTCGAGAGTCAAAATACCCCCAATGGGTCGCTAACGTGGTCATGGTAAAAAAGAAAAATGAGAAATTGCGCATGTGCTGTAGACTTTACGGACCTAAACAAGGCCTGCCCGAAAGACTCCTTCCCACTGCCTCACATCGATCAACTCATCGACGCAACAGCTGGACACGAGCTATTAAGCTTATTGGATGCCTATTCAAGCTACAACCAAATCCTCATGGAGGAGGAAGACCAAGAAAAAACCACCTTCATCACCCACCATGGGACGTACTGCTACAGAGTCATGCCGTTCGGGTTGAGAAATGCAGGGGCAACCTATCAAAGGCTGGTCACCAAGATGTTTAAAGAGCAACTCGGAAAAATGATCGAAGTCTATATAAACGACCGTTTAGTCAAATCCAAAAGAAAAGAGGACCACATCGACCACCTGAGGGAAGCTTTCGGATACTCAGACGATACGGCATAAAGCTGAACCCTGAGAAGTGTGCTTTTGGCGTGACCATGGGAAAGTTCCTCGGCTTTTTGGTATCTCAGAGAGGCATCGAGGTCAATCCCGACCAAATCAAGGCTATAGAGGGAATACCTAAAATTTTGACCAACAAGAAACAAGTGCAGAAGTTGATCGGCCGTATAACCGCACTGTCAAGGTTCATCTCATGATCCTTTGAGAGATGCCACAAATTCTTCAACGTTCTCGAAAAGGACAATGGACTTCAGTGGAATTACAAATGCGTCAACGCCCTAAGAGAACTAAAGGCATATCTGTCCTGACTCCTATTACTTGCCAAGAAAGAACCAGGCGAATGTCTCTTAATCTACCTGGCCATGTCCGACGTCGTAGTAAGCGCAATCTTGGTCCGTGAAAACAAAGGTACGAAATCTCCAATCTATTATATTAGCAAAACCCTGGTCGATGCCGAAACGAGGTACCCCCACCTCCAAAAACTGGCCCTGGCATTAGTCGTAGCTTTACGAAAGCTGAGACCCTATTTCCAATGCCACCCTATCTCGGTAATCACGACCTTCCCCCTAAGAAGCATCTTACGTAATCCCGAGATGTCGGGTGGACTGGCCAAGTGGGCCATCGAATTAAGCGACCACTATATAACATATCAGCCGCAAACAGCAATAAAGTCGCAAGTACTTGCCGACTTCGTCGCCGACTTCAACGCCAAAATATCCCTGAGGCCGAGCAGGAAGCTGCTTGTACCACTCCCAAGATACCCAACCTATGGGTCTGTACACCAATGGTGCCTCTAACGCGGTAGGGTCCAGACTGCGACTCGTGCTCGAGGTCCCAATAGGCGAGGTCATTCGCCAGTCCATACGGTGCCCCTACATGACTAACAATGAGGTCGAGTATGAGTCCATAATTGTAGGACCTAAACTAGCTCTCATGTATGGAGCACAGCGAGTCATCCTCTGATGTGACTCACAACTTGTCGTCAACCAAGTCACAGGGACTTTCCAAATAAAAGAATAAAGGCTACAAAAATACCAAGCAGAAATTCATAAGCTACTACCCGAGTTTGACAAGTCCCAACTCGACCAGATACCCCAAGCACAAAACATTAAAGCAGACGGCCTTGCCAGATTAGCAGCGACCACCAAGAACATAAGCGGAAAAAAAAATGTGGTCACCCTCCTCCGTTTGTCGATAGACAAAATTAAGGTACGCACAATAAACTTGACTTGGGGCTGGCGCAACCGTATTATGTCGTATTTGCAGGACGGGTTGCTCCCACCCGACAAAAGAGAAGCCAAGAAGATCTGAATGCAGGCGGCCTGATACAGCATCATCAACCATGAGCTATAAGAACGTTTGGTGGTCCCTTGGCAAACTGCCTAGGGCCAGACCAAACTAGGCACGTTCTCTAAAAAGTATACGAAGGCCACTGCGGAGCACATACCGGTAATCGCGCCCTCGTTAGATGCCTCATACGGGTCGGCTATTACTGGCCCACCATGAAAAAGGAAGCCGCCGACTACGTCCGAAAATGTGAACAATGCCAAAAATACGCTCTAATGATCCACCAGGCGGGCGAGCACCTTCACTCCGTCACATCACCTTGACCATTCATCAAGTGGGGGATGGACATCGTCGGACCCCTCCCAGCGGGACGAGGTAATATATGATTTCTTTTGGTTTTAACTGACAATTTTTCCAAGTGGGTAGAAGCAGGTGCATTCGCCCAAATACGCGAACAGGAAGTCATCACATTCATATGGAGAAACATCATAAGCCTCTTCGGCATTCCCAACGAAATCAGTTGTGACAATGGACCCCAATTCGCCGGAAAAAAGACTGCCGAATTCTTCGAGAAATGGCACATCAAGCGAATACTCTCCATGCCATATCATCCCACAGGCAACGGTCATGCGGAATCTTCCAACAAAACAATAATGAACATCATGAAGAAGAAGCTTGAAGACGCCAAGGGATTGTGGCCAGAGATGCTACGGAAGTGTTGTGGGCTTACCGCACCACGCCAAAAACAAGCAAAGGAGAAACGCCATATTCACTAGTCTACGGGACTGACGCAATGACACCAGTCGAAGTCGGGGAACCAAGTCTAAGATACTCCAACGAGAGAGGACCAAGTAATGATGAAAGCAAAAAGCAAGGCCTCAACGAAATAGATGAACGAAGAGACATGGCCTACATAAGAATGATAGCTAAAAAGCAGCAAGCAGAATGGTACTACAACAAAAAAGCCAAAGTCAGAACACTCAAGGTAGGGGATTATGTCTCAAAGCCAAAACACAAGCGAGCAAAGACCCACGAGAAGGCAAACTGAGAACCAATTGGGATGAACCATACAAAATCACGGCAACAGCAAACAAAGGGTCATTCCAACTAGAAATAATAGAGGCAAAACTACTACCAAACAATTGGAACATCGCCCACCTCAAATACTTTAACTTCTGAAGAAGGACGTTCTCCAAGTTGTACTCTTTTTTCCACACCCGAGTTTTGTCCCAATTAGGTTTTCTCCGGGAGGTTTTTAATGAGGCGACGAAGGGGGCGTCTCGGAGTTTAGGTATTTAGTTCATCGCCCAACCTATCGGCTACCTCTCTAGGCCGAGCGATGAAGGGACTAGACAGAATAGGACTCCTCAAATGTATGTACGGATCAAAGAGAAATGTAATATTCTCCAATGAATTAAAAAAATCAGTATTTCTCATGTCTCCACCAAATTTGCAGATCATGCCAATGCAAAGGTAACTTATATTCGACCTCGTTTGAATCGCTCTACATTCGGCCTCGCTCGAATTAACTTACATTCGACCTCGCTCGAATTAACTTACATCCGGCCTCGCTCGAATTAACTTACATTTGACCTCGTTCGAATCGTTCTACATTCGACCTCGCTCAAATTAACTTACGGTCGACCTCGCTCGAATTGACTTACATTCGACCTCGCTCGAATTAACTTACAGTTGACCTCGCTCGAAATAACGAGACATTCGACCTTGCTCGAATTAACTTACATTCGACCTCACTCGAATTAACTTACATTCGACCTCGTTCGAATCGTTCTACATTAGGCCTCGCTCGAATTAACTTACATTTGACCTCGTTCGAATCAATATACATTCGACCTCGTTCGAATCAAACCGAAAGGAACTTTCTCACAAAAGAACTCACCACAAAAAAAAGAGAAGAGAAAGAAGAGCTAGAAATACACAACAAAAGATAACGGTTTCGTTTCAATCATTCCACCATATTTTTACAAAGGGCTGGAAAGACACCCCCACAAAAAAGCAAAAATCAAGTACAAAGGCTTCACGCCACATCATCCCCATCACCAACATACTCATCCTCGTACCAACGGTCGGAGGCAAGCCTATCCAAGGCGTCTTCATCATCGTCTCCTCCGGGAGTACCGGATCATAACCACAGGCGTCACGAGCTGCACGTGCCTTAACACGATCATCCTCAAATTCAGCCTCGGAAATCTTCCCAACCGTCTTCAGAGACCTATATATGTCAAGTTGAGCCTCAGCATGAACTTATATTTCATACAACTCCCGTGACACACCGGGAGCGACAGAAGTATGAGATGTTGACAGCTGAGCCTGCACATGCGCCTTCTCGGCCCTTAGGGCGACAACCTACTCATTTAGCTGAGACAGCTCTGCCTCAAGATCCCCAATCCTCTCCTAAAATCTCGTTTCCTTGAGCGCTGAAGTTTCTGCCTCAGTAGCTCGGTTAGACCTACAAACATGAAGGGCGTCCCCTAGGGCTGCCGCCTTTGCCACAGCGATCGTTCTTGCTTTCTGGGCTCGAACCAACTCCTCAACCTTGGTGCTCAACTCATCCTGCAAGTTGACGACCCTGGTTTCGCTCTGCTCGAGCTCGACCTTTAAAGACGCCACCTGCGGCTGAAGGTCAGCATTTTCGGCCGTCATTCCCTTGCTCACCTCGAGCTCATCCTCCTTATCCTTCAACGCCTCATCAAGTACACTACATCTACCGATGGCCCTTATAAACTCTTCGTCTTTTTCCCTCAACTCCTCATCTTTTTGCTTGAGCCCATCGCAGAGCCCCTGGAATTGGTTGTCCTGGTTAAGAAAGTCAACTAGCGTTCGGCTCTTAGAACGATACTCTCTATACTTGGACACCATCTTCTTGAAGAGGGACGTCCTTCTCTCTTCCCGCCGGTCGCGCTCAATATCCATGATGAGGGTCTGACATGTAAAAGAAGATAGGTCAGCGGAAGCAAATTACACATACGAAATGAATTAACCTAAAATGGGAAAAGCAAACTCACTCGCAAGGCCATGCCAGATATACACAACGACAGATATGCATCCCTCAACGTCTGTAGCGTCCTATTCTTAAAATCCGCACACAGAGGAGCGAAGTACCACTCGTTTTGAGTTGGCCAAAAGATCGTAATCCGCGAGAATGACTATGTGCCGATCAGGCCCCTCCGTCCTTATCTCCACTCGAGTGAACCTCTCCTCAAAAGCCCGCACCTCCTCAGGGTCGATATCAAAGCCCGACCCATTATCCTCCACGAGGACGGCTTTATCCCTTCCGTCCGCGGATGATGAGCCAACCCCGGCTATTGGTGCAGGTTCCCCTCTGGCATAAGTCCTTTCAAACTCTGACGGACCGTCGTGGGATCAGCCTCAATGCCCAGCAAAGGCGCCGCTTCCGCGCCCAAATCAATGGGCCTTTCCGACTCTGTATCAACAACATCAACCCTTCCAGTTTCCACCCTCTGCATTACCCTCGGTACCGCCTCACCCTCGTTATGAGACGACTCGTCAATTAGGTGCAGGACGCGGTGATCAGAGGTCTCAGCCGACATGACGGCTACCTGTGGGACGGAATCACCCAACGGCGAAGTTGGAGTTTAATTGTCTCGTACAGACTCAGCTAGTACAAATTGCATTCCAGCCGATGCGATCGCCTGGCGAACCGCGGGCACTTGAGCCTTCGGCTTCTTGGAAGCCCGCCGACCTGACACAAAAAGAAAATCATGTTTAACAAAAATGCCGAAAAGACAGTAATAAGCTACAATGAAAACAGAAGGGTCGTACAAAAAGAAATTAGACTCACTAGTCAAATACTTTGGGCCAAATCGCTTGTTAAATGACAACCAATCGCGGATCCCCACAGTATGAGGTAAGACGCGAGCCACCCAGTCTTCGATGTCAGGGACCAGGGGAGGTGGACGTTTACTAGCTGAAAGTAGAAAGACACGAGCAAGTCAGAAACAAAAGAGGAGGGATAAACAAAATACATGACGAACAGTAAGAGGCCCTTACGATTAAAGTTCCACTGCTCAGGGAACCCGACTGGGTCCGCCACTACATGCTCGGTCCTGACGAAGAAGTAGTTACACCAGAACCGGTGGTTCGCCTTATCTTCCATCCCCATCACCAACCCTTTAGTCTCACAACGGCGGAGATGAATTAGCGTGCCTCTATAGAAACTAGGTGTGAAGAGGTGCAGCAAATGACGAATGGAGACTTCACAACCGGCCAACTCTACAAACTTCGCCAACATCAAAAAGGCTTTACATAGGTAAGGGGAAAGCAATGCCGGGCAGACGCCATAAAAGCGACAGAATTCCTCAGCAAGTGGGGGAAGAGGAAAAGAGTAACCCACCAAGAACGGGTATTGGTAAAAAGCACAGTACCCAGGTCGGTGGACCTGAATTGAATCGTTCCCCGCCGGAACAATGTCAAAGTGGGCAGGAATGCAAAATTTAGACTGAAGGTCAGATATTTGCTTCGACCCCATGACTGATAGCACCTGCTCAGGAGTAGGGGCATGTTCTTTCTGAAAGTCATTTCTGACCTACGGGTTCCGAGGGACTATCTTCTCCACGGTAGGAAAACTTTCATATTCTGCAACCGTGGGTTCGCCGCTACCGGAAGGCATAGCTACCGATAAAGGGGTGGCATCGAAAACTATATTAGAAGCGTGAGGGGGGTTTGTCATTTCTGCAATAAACTTGTATGCAGTAGAATCGGAAGAAGGGTATCAACGAGAAATGTATGATCAACGGGAAAGATGGAGCTGAGAAGCATAAGGGAATCGGGAGCAAGGGTCAAAGAAGAAGCAGAAGAACAAGCAAAGTACCAAACAAGTATGAAATTCAAAAAGTCTTAATTTTGAATCTCCCTTACCCTATTTATAAGGTATTATGGCGCCAAAATCGATGTAAGAAACTGTCACTCACACTAACATTGAAGCAATAGGGGCGTTGGAAATGATGTATTGCATCGGGAAGATGAGTAATGATGAGACGCGTGGTCATGACATCATCCTATGTTAGCCATGCCAACCACAACCTTTGAGCCGACCCGTCACCAACGCGACCTCGACCAATTCAGCCCATCCGCTGTGGCGGAACATTTTGTGAATAGATACAGATGAAATCCGCTCATCAAGGACTCCCAAGAAGACGACCTCAATAAGCGGAGGGACTAACTGTATGGGTCAAAATTATATTTAGTTCAGCAAATGCAGACAGACAAACCGAGGTCGAGGTCCGAATCAAGCACGGTCCAGTGGCGAGGAGTCGTTCAAAGCTAGAGACTAGTGTTGAGGTCGAGTAGAGGGTAAATGGCTGCAGCTCTTAGAATATTCCTAGGATTATGAATAAGAATATTTCCCCTTATGGTACTTCTTTAGGGTTTTCTAGGGAGACCCCTTATAAATACAAAGGGACAGGGAACAAAAAGGGGGATCAGAACTTTTATGAAAGAACACCTTGTAAAGAGCTGACTATCAGGAATATGCAAAAGTTGGTTTCGTCTCTCTCATTTGATTCCATAATATATTATTCCACTTTGGCTCACAAGATCCAAGGACACATAATTCACTTCGTTTGTCTACTGTCACACGTGGTAGTCAGAAGAAAGAATCATCCATCTCATCCTACATTTGGGTGATAAATTCCTTATTATTACCTTTAATGACATTCATCACATTTATTGCATGTTTTCATCCTCATATTGATTGCTAGGAGCACTAACTCAGCATTTTTTTAACTTGAACACGGATTCATACCGCCTAGATTGATTAATGTAGGATCTAGAATTTATTACTTTTAACTTGGATTCACCCCTTATCTCTTTATTAAATTGATTTAACTAAAAGGTTTTAAAACTTTTTGGTCAAACAATAATAATTTTAGTATTAACAACAAAAATTCAAAATTTATTTACACAATTCGGAATGAAAGAAAATAAAGGTTGTAAAATATATATTTCATGCACGTAATATAAAAATAATTATTTAAATAAAGGTATTTTTATAATATACATCATATATTCTTGACGGCAGATCCGATCAGTCTCGTGATGAAGAGAAGTCTTTTCTGATGTTGAAAGGTAACGTTACGACAACTCAATTTGTATGCTCAATTATATTATTATGTTTCTACCAACTTTTCGAAGATACCATATCACAAGAAAGAAGAGGGACTATCTGTATAGAGTAAAATATGCTATGTTAAGTCGGGCATGGAATATATATAATATAATTGAGCATACATTTTAAGAATATATAATGTATATTATAAAAATAATTTTATTTAAATAATTATTTTTATATCGTGCATGGAATATATATGTTACAACCTTTATTTTCTTTCATTCTGAATTGTGTAAATAATTGTTTGAATATTTGTTGTTAATACTAAAATTATTATTACAAATAAATTATTCTAAATAATTCTTTTACTATGCTCATTATTTTCTTATTCCAGCATTATAGATGCTTAAATACTTTTTAATTTTTTAATTTATAAATAATATTTATTTATTCTATTGGTAAGTGCTAATAGAAATTAAAAAGGAAAAATCATAATATTAAAAAGTTTAAAAAAATAAAAGAAGATAAATATTTATAATTTGGAGGGTAAAATAGGTATTTGGCAATCCAAAATTTAGAAAATCTAGTTGAGTGACCTTGAAAAGTAAATTTAAGGTATAATTGGAGTGGATTTACGTGGTTTGACAGTTATCATTTTTGTCTCTTTCGATCCTTACCTCAAATGTTGACCGACCAAACACCACTAAATTTTTGTCCTTTTCCTCGGACAGTTGGCTGTCTCTTAACTACTGTTCTATGCCCTATGGTCCCTCCCCAAACTTAGCTGTAGTTTGCTGTAATCTAATGTGTAGATTCGCTCCTAATCTACTCTTTCCATTAAAGTACGCGTTCTTAATAGCTGTAGTTACTGTTCTTTGCTTCCCCATAATCCCTATATATAACTACTTCTCTTCAGACGTTTTCATCACTCACTCTCTAACACCAAATATTCCAAAAACCTCTCAGTTTTCAACTCTTTCTTCTCCATAATTAGCTAAAAAAATGGCCTCTTTCATTCAACTTTTAGTTATTCTTTCCCTGTTTCAACTCTCCTTGGCAACAAAGCAATTAGCTAAGCCAACGAAAGACGAACAAGAAACTGAGATGTATAAGTTTCATTACCACAATGGCCCTCTTCTTACTGGTAAAATCTCCATTAACCTTATTTGGTATGGCAAGTTCAAGCCTACCCAACGTGCAATTATCTCAGATTTCATCACCTCCTTGTCTTCTTCCACTTCAAAAACTGCAGCTGCTATCAACCAACCATCTGTTGCCACGTGGTGGGAAGCTACTGAGAAGTATTTCAGTTTACTAAAATCCAAGAAAGCTTCTCCGTTGTTCCTCTCACTTGGAAACCAAATCTTGGACGAGAGCTATTCTTTAGGTAAATCACTTAAAGACAAACACATCAAACAGTTAGCAGCTAAGGGTGATCAAAAGAACGCCATTAACATCGTATTAACAGCCGCTGATGTGGCAGTTGATGGGTTCTGCTCTAGCCGATGTGGGACACACGGATCTTCTTTGAGTTCCAAAAATACCCCTTCAAAGGTTAAGATTTACAAGTTTGCATACATCTGGGTTGGTAATTCAGAGACTCAGTGTGCTGGTCAATGCGCCTGGCCATTTCACCAACCCATTTACGGACCACAGGCTCCAGCCTTAGTCGCACCCAACAACGATGTAGGCTCGGACGGCATGGTGATGAACTTGGCTAGCTTATTGGCTGGGACTGTAACGAACCCTTTTGGAAATGGTTACTATCAGGGACCAGCTGATGCACCATTGGAAGCTGCGTCAGCTTGTACTGGGGTTTATGGAAGTGGGGCCTACCCTGGATATGCGGGCAATCTTTTGGTGGACCCTACTACCGGTGCTAGCTACAATGCGCATGGTGCTAATGGGAGGAAGTTTTTGCTCCCTGCATTATTCGACCCTTCCACGTCTTCATGTTCTACTTTGGTTTAAGAAAGATATTCTTAATTAATTAGCAAGCTAATGATAAAGAGAGTTGTACTTAGGGAAATCTAGATAATAGGATATTCTTTTATTCAAATTCATTCTCTATGTCTCGATTGATTAATAAAATTCCTGAAATTATTTTTACATGTTTTCTATTATTTTATAGCACAGTGGTATTTGTAGACAATTAATTTGCGTCAAAAAAATAATCAAGATCGAAAATATCGCAATAATCGTAGTATTTAATTTGTTTTAATATAAGTGTTACAATCTCTGTGAGTCCTCTGATCCTTCTTTTCAACAGTAAATAAATTCAAGGGCCTTTGAGCTTGATCTTGAATTTGAATTTGATTTATCCGTCGCAAACACTTTGATTGTTCCCACGAATTGTATCACGAACAAGTAGTCTTGATCTTGAACGCCTTGTATTTAATTTGACTTCGTTCTTGATCTTGAATACTTGAAATTTGTGTTGAAGTGCTTGAATGCTTGAACACTTGCAGTTTGTAGAGAATTGTGGCCTTTGATCCACGAGCTCCCTCGACTCTTCTTGTTATAACTTCTGGTGTCTTTTCTAGGTTATGAAGACCCCTGTTTATAGTTGTGGAAGGGAGGAGTTATGATAAGAACAAACTCTTTCCGACCAATCAAATTGAAGTGTGACATGGACACATTTGATTGGTCGGAACATGTCACTTGCACACGTGGCACGATTTCATTGGCCTTTTAGTGTGACTTGGCATGCCTTGTCATTTTGACAGGTGGCCTGATCCTATTGGCTCTTCCGCTTGACTTGGCGTGCCACCTCATTTCACGCGTGACACTAAATTTGGCCTCTAGAAAGATGATATCTTGGGCCTAATAAAATGGGCTCATCATTTGTAGCCCAATTAAGTGGGCTAGCCCAATGGATTCGGACTTAATTATTTAATCCATATATATTAGACTTATATAATTAAGAGAAATTTTTAGAAACCACTATTGTTTAGTGGCTATTAACTTGTTATAGCTATCATTTACTTAATTACTTCCTATAGCTATCTTTTCAGAATGTATTCGATGTATTCAAGCTACTGGATTCACGAATACAATAGCAAAACTCGGCGAAAAAATAGGGCATGCCAGCTATCATCCGTTGTATTCATATGTATTCGCGAGATGTATTCATGAATACATCGTAAAAATAGGCCTCTCCAGTTGTTTAAAACGGAAAGTGAATCAATTAACTTGATAGACTCCTAAAATGACCCAACAAACTCAATTATAACACGCAAATTATTAATCCAGTTAAGGAAAAGATTTCTCAGACGAAAAACACCCAAAAAATAGAGCAATATACAGAGATTTAGTTCATCTTTTTTTTTTCCGTGGTATATACTTACAAGCTCTTCACCAATTTGCTGTATCCAACTGTATGGATATGTATTCTGGCTAGTTGTATAATGTCTTCATGGTAGAATTTTATAAAATACAGCATGTACAATGTTGTATTCATAATATATGTTTCTCTAACAAAATCTAAATACATCTAAAAGTCACTTTCTACAATCTAAATACATTTCATTGGTTGTATTCATTGATTTTCTATTTATATTGAGAGTAGTTTATTGTATTTCTTTTTATTATTGTTTTAAATACAGAAGGTTAAAAATACAGATGAATACAGTTAGAACTAACAGTGTATTTAAAAATATTATTGTATGAACTCAGATACATATAAATACATCCAAATACAACAGTCAAAAATCACTGTACAAAAAAAAAAAATCAATGTATGCCTTATCAAATACATATAAACACATCTGAATACAAGAATAACTCTTCCGTTGCAATTGTCTACCGGCCGCAAGGGGCAAAGAAAATCAAAAAGTACTGCCTCCCATACTCCCAGAACCAACTTTGCGATATCATCTTGAATTAGACTTCAAGGGAAAAAAAACGACCAAGAGAATTCACTTTTAGCTTTAAAAAGCTAGTAGGAAATTTGTTACCATATGTACAGATCTGGAATTCTTCTACGAGGCAATAATGGTGACAAAGAGCTTTTAGGTCAGTCTTCAACTAATGCTAATACCGGCACTTGAACTCGTGAATAATGATAGGGCATGGCCACAATGTCTCCTGCAAAAAAAGAAAACAAGAACATACACTACGGTTTAATAAGGAGGTAATTTTATATAAAGAATGAGAGAGAAAAATATTAGAGAGAGTGTTTAATGGATTAATGATAGCAAGTTGTCATAAATAGATATTTTGCTATAAAAATTAAAAGGTAGCTATAGGAGATAATTTTTAAATATTTATTTATAATAAATAAGGTGTCAACCTATGCTATAGGAGGTAAAATTTCCTATAATTAATCCAATTATATTAGCCCAATAAATTTATTTGAACTAATATAGCTTGAATTTAAAATATAGTCCAAATTATTTTACGGATTTAATTCCAATAAAATATATATGCCTACAGAATTATTGTTGCACTTTGTGTCAGTTTACTTTCAATTTTTGACAAGGTGAAGACCTTATTATTATCCTTGTAAAAAAAGGAATTTTGTTATAAGAAGGAATAAAGTTGAATGCATGGTACTGTTTTTGTCCAATTTATTAACTTCAGCTGATAGCAAGAGCTAAATGCAGTTTGGGGATATATAACCTAAATTTACAATCGTAGTGGGAGGAGATTGTCTTCAAATTTGTTTGTTTATTGGTAACCAAATGAACTTGGGAAATATATCGCAATTCAACATGACCAAATGGTAATAACTCGAGATTGAGTTTTAATAATGGCTTCCAATGGCTAGAATCAAATTGAGATATTCTACCAATATTTAACGCCTCACACTTAAAACTAACTCTTACTATTACGTTTATTTGTGAATCAAAATCCTCCGGTAGCTTTGAGAAGGAAAGGATAGATATTGTAACGATCGGACCGGTCGTTTTGAGCAATTTCGTCCGGTTCGGTAGTTTGAGGTCACGAGCAGCTTCATAGTATGAGTATCGACTTGCGTGCATGGTTGAATTCAGTTAATGGATGATTCAGAGTCAAATTGGAAGAAGGAATCTAGTTTTGGAAGTTTGGACGGTGAGGATTTGACCGGAATTCGGACTTTTGAGTAAACGGCCCCGGAATGGGTTTTGGGTGATCTCAACAGCTTCGTATGGTGATTTTGGACGTAGGCGTGCGTTCGGATTGTGTTTTGGAGGTCCGTAGCTAATTTAGGCTTGAAATGCCGAAAGTTGAATTTTTGAAGTTTCCGGTTCGATAGTGAGATTTTGATATCGGGGTCGGAATGGAATTCCGGAAGTTGGAGTAGCTCCGTAGTGTTGAATGTTACGTGTGTGCAAAATTTCATGTTATTCGGACGAGGTTTGATAGACTTTTTGATCGAAAACGTAATTTGAGAGTTTTGAAATTCTTAGGCTTGAATCCGATGAAAATTTGGTGTTTTGATGTTGTTTTGAGCGTTCCGAAGGTTGGAACAAGTTTGAATGATGTTTTAGGATTGGTTGGCATATTTGGTTGAGATCCCGGGAGCCTCGGGTGTGTTCCGGGTGGGCCACTGGGTCATTTTTCCCTATGTTTGAACTGCTGTTATGCTATCTGGTGTTTCCTTCTATGCGATCGCATAGGCATAGCCGCGATCGCATAGTACAATATCAACCTACCATATTTTCCTTCTATGCGACCGCATTGATTTGTTCGCGATCGCGTAGCACAAAATTTTGACAGTAGCATTTTTCTTCTATGCGATCGTATTGATTTGTTCGCGATCGCGTAGCACAAAATTTGGGCAGTAGCATTTTCCTTCTATGCGATTGCAATGATTTGTTCGCGATCGCGTAGCACAAAATTTGGTTATTAGCATTTTCCTTCTATGCGATTGCATTGATTTGTTCGCGATCGCGTAGCACAAAATTTGGACAGTAGCATTTTCCTTCTATGCGATTGCATTGATTTGTTCGCGATCGCGTAGCACAAAATTTGGACTGTAGCATTTTCCTTCTATGCGATTGCATTGATTTGTTCGCGATCGCGTAGCACAAAATTTGGACAATAGCATTTTCCTTCTATGTGATTGCATTGATTTATTCGCGATCGCGTAGCACACTTTGGGCCAGCAACTATTTCTTCTATGCGATCGCATCTCTTCTCCCGCGATCGCGATGTACAAATACCTGGGCAGTATTTAAATAGCCCATCCGCGACCCTTCTTCATTTTTTCACCATTTTTGAACGGGATTGAAGCTTTTGAGGGAGATTTTCGAGGAAATGATAACTGTGATTTTGACACGTTTTATGCCCATACTTGCCTATGCTTTATGTATGATTTGCCATAAAATATACTCAGAATGCTTATAAGTTGCGCTTGATCGCAAGTTTGAGCAACAAGGTGACGAAAGTCAAGAATCGGCTCGAAACGGAGTGGAACCTGCTTAAGTGTCAAAGATCATGAAAGCATGGATATTCAGAACTTGGTGCGGACCGCACCATCATGTCATGCGGCCGCACCACTGAAGTTCAGAGAGTGGCATTCTCAGCTCCAACCAATGCGGCCGCGCTGCAAGTTCATGCGGTCCGCACCACTGAAGTTCAGAGAGTTGGCATTCTCAGTCCTAGCTCATGCGGCCACACTACAAGTTCACGCGGTCCGCACCTCAAAAGTTCAGAGACCATCATAAGCCACTCATGCGGCCGCACTACAAGTTCACGCGGTCCGCGCCAGTCATCATGCGGCCGCACTTCATCATTGTGCGGTCCGCGTCAACATNATGGGTTCACATATGACTGTGGACTGTGCTATGAAGCGACTGATATAGTTGAGACGCCCTAGGAAGCTCATCACGTCCTTTTTGCTCCTAGGTGGCGGTAACTCCTGAATAGCCTTGACTTTAGACGGATCTAGCTCGATCCCTCGACGACTGACAATGAATCCCAGTAACTTCCCTGTGCGAACCCCGAATGCACACTTTGCGGGGTTCAGTTTCAAGTTGTACCTCCTCAACCTGTCAAAGAACTTTCTCAAGTCTGCTATGTGATCTGCGGCCCTCTTGGATTTGATAATGACGTCGTCCACATACACCTCTATTTCTTTGTGTATCATATCATGGAAGATGGTCGTCATGGCTCTCATGTAAGTAGCCCCAGCATTCTTTAGACCAAATGGCATCATCTTGTAGCAGTATACCCCCCATGGTGTAATGAAAGCTGTTTTCTCTGCATCTTCTTCATCCATCCAGATCTGGTGATAACCCGCGAAGCAATCTACAAAGGATTGGAGTTCATGCTTGGCGCAATTGTCGATCAGGATGTGTATATTTGGCAGTGGAAAGTCATCCTTGGGACTTGCTCTGTTTAAATCTCGATAGTCAACACATACTCTGACTTTCCCATCTTTCTTTGGAACTGGCACAATGTTGGCTAACCAGGTTGGGTACTCAACCACTCTGAGAACTTTGGCTTTGATCTGCTTAGTAACTTCCTCCTTGATTTTCAGGCTCATATCTGGTTTGAATTTTCTGAGTTTCTGCTTCACCGGCGGACACATTGGATCGGTAGGTAACTTGTGAGCCACTATGGATGTGCTCAAACCGGTCATGTCATCATATGACCATGCGAAAATGTCCTCATACTCTTTTAAGAAGCGGATGTACTCTTCCTTCTCTGTTGGTGATAAGTGAATGCTAATGCGAGTTTCCTTAACTGTCTCGGCGTCCCCTAAGTTTACTGCTTCGGTTTCGTCCAGGTTGGACTTAGGCTTATTCTCGAAGTTTTCAACCTCCCTGACAACTTCCTTGGGTATCTCGTCTTCTTCATCCGAATCACTATCCTCATGTTACGTTGCCTCATTCATGTCACAGTCACGGTTCATCAGGAAAAGTAAAAATAACGCTGTAGAAAGAAAAGTGTAGAAAATAATAATGAATAATAAAGAGCAATGGATTTGATTAAAACTGAGAAACATCCAGACAAGTACGGCTCGATGAATCAAGCATTTATTTTGAAACAATAAGTCTTTAAAATAAAGTTACTGAAAATCTTAAATGCCTAGAATGGCCATAGAAATAAAATCTGCGAGGCTACCCAGGGACTCGGCGGGCCTGGGATGGTGTGGCGGTTCAGTTCCTGAGAATAGCTCCCTTCTCCACATTCTAAATAGTGAGGCCTTCTTTCTCCTCCTCCTCAATTATTGCACTACAGTCCATGTCTTCGTCCTCCAAGAACAGATTCTTCAGCCCAGCTAATGCCTCTTCTTCTGCAGTTCCCCATATTGTGTCAGCTTGGTAAAAAGCTTGATCCAGATGCGGCACTGGTTGCTTGAGAGGGTAATATGGTCCACGCCATGGAGGCAACCAATCCCTACACTCTTGCCATGTGTACTGGTATCCGAGCCCGAAAGTAGTACCATGACCTTTCAACTGTATCGGTTTTGTAATACTTTGGAGATTCTTACCGAGCCCTTTCCCGGGTTCATACCCGGACCATGCCAGTATGCTTTCTATTTTGCTACTCCACCATTTGTCTTTCTCAACGGCGTTGACATGTTCAATGTGATGATAGGTTTTCCCTCCTAACCTCCTTCTGTTTTTGATAACCGGAATGGTTTGGCTGGTGTAAATGGGGTTACTCCCGTCCCCGTGAATGATCACCTCCTGATGGTTCCATTCAAACTTTACTCCCTGATGCAAGGTTGATGCCACAGCCCCAGTGGCGTGTATCCATGGTCATCCTAACAATAAATTGTAGGATGCAGATATGTCCAGCACCTGAAACTCGACATGGAACCACGTAGGCCCCATTTATAGACAGAGATTAATTTCTCCGATGGTAGCTCTTTGAGACCCATCAAAAGCCTTCACGTTCATGGTCCCTGCTCGTATATCGTATAGGCCCTTGCCCAACCTCTTCAGTTTTTTCAATGGGCAAACATTGAGGCTGGATCCTCCATCAATCAGGACCCTGGTAATGAAGTAGTCTTCGCATCACACTGTGGTGTGCAGTGCCCTATTGTGATTCAAACCCTCGGGCGGCAACTCATCCTCGTGGAAAGTGATTTTGTGACTTTCCAACATCTGTCCTACCATGTTATCCATTTCTCCACTTGTGATATTATTGGGCACATAAGCTTCGCTCAACCCTTTCATTAAAGCATTCTTGTGCGCCTCTGAATTTTGTAACAGTGACAGGATGGATATCTGAGCTGGGGTTTTGTTTAAATGATCAATGACGAAATATTCCCTTGCTTGTACTTTCCTCCAAAGGTCATCTGGCCCTGTTTCAATTACAGGCTGCTTGGCAGTGGCATCCTTACTTGGTCCTCCGAGGTGATCAGGTGTATAGATTCTTCTGGTCCTAGTCATTCCTTGTGCGGCATCGGATTCCTCCATCTTTGCCTTTCCTTTTTGCCTAGCTTCTGCAACATAATCCCAAGGTATTGCTTTTGATTTGAAAGGAGGTGTGGTTGATACTGTCACTGTAGAAGGTGCGACCACTTCTACTTCAAACGGAACAAGGGTGGCTGCGGGTGGAGCCACGTCTACCTCAAATGGAACTGATGTGGCTACCTCAACCTCGATTGGCGACTGAGTCTGTACTATAATAGGAGTAAGTGTGACTGAGGGTTTAAAGTCATCACCTTCCCGAATAAGCCCAATCGACCCCTCAGGATCCCACTCTTCGTTCGTCTCTATCACATGTATTCCACCACCTCTATGATCAGGGAGAGGGTTGTTGCGAACATTGGTGTGGCCTCCTTTGCCTGTATAACCTTGCTATCAATCAGCGTCTGGATCTTGTCTTTCAATGCTCGGCACTCGTCAGTGGTGTGCCCCTTCATACCGGAATGGTACGCACAAGTTTTGTTAGGATTGACCCATTAGGATGGATTCTCTAATGCCACAGCAGGAACAAGAGTGACATAACCTGCGGCTTTCAACCTTTCATACAACTGGTCGATGGGTTTAGCAATAGCGGTGTATTGTTTGGGTGGCTTGCGGTCAAAATTGGGTCTTGGTCTTGGATAATTTTGGCGAGTCAGAGGTGACTGGAAATGAGATGGTTGGGAGTTATAGGTATGATAGATAGTGGTTGGTTAGGAATATCTTGGGGATGATGGTTGATATGTAGGTGGTGGTGCTTGGTATGTGGATGGAGGTGTTTGATATGTGGGTGGAGGTGTTCGATAGGTAAGTGGAGATTTCGGGCCCTGAGCCGCCATTACTGCCCCAACATTTTTCTTCTTTGATATGCCGCCTGATTGCAATGCCTTATTTGTGGCCTGCAATGCCTCAAAATTTGTTACCATCCTGCTTTTGATGCCTTCCTCAATTCTTTCCCCAAGTTTGATGATATCGGAGAATTTATGGTTTTCAATAACCATCAACCTTTCGTAATACTGCGGGTCCTGTGCTCTGACGAAGAACTTGTTCATCTGTTCTCAGTGGGTTTCTTCTTAAGATTCTGGATGTAGAAAACATCGGGTGCGTTTTCTGTGTTGAACATCGGTCCATGAAATCTGATGCCATACCTACCCAATTGGACCATTTCTTGGGATCCTGGCTGATGTACCAGAACAAAGCATCACCAGTAAGACTCCTCATGAAGAGTTTTATCCGGATCTTTTCATCCTTTCCGACCCCGACAAGCTTGTCATAATAGGTCCTTAGATGAACCCTAGGATCACCTATACCGTCAAACATCTCAAACTTAGGAGGTTTGTACCCCTGTGGCAGTTCTACATCTGGCTGTATGCATAGGTCTTCATAGTTCAAACCTTCTATCCCTTTGCCGCCTTCGACACCCTGAACCCGACTTGTCAATTTCTTGAGTTCTTCAGCCATGTTTTTAATGAGCAGGTCCTTTTCGGAGGATTCTGGTGTATAGGGAGTTGGGTGAGTAGAGTGAGGTATGGTTTCCACATATATAGGATTGTTTTGATGAGTTCCAGGGACTTGGGTGTAGTGATGGTCATTGGTTGAGTTTTGAGGATCGGGAATGGGTTGTGGTGTGTTTTGGGGAATGTGGTAAGTGGTGGTTGGTAGGTACTGGATTGATTGGTGGTGTTGTTGTGGTGGAGTTGGTATTGGTAAGGGATTGAGATTTTGAGATGGGTTGTGTATTGATGTGGTGTTGGAGGGATGTGTGGGTGTTGGTTTGATGTGTTTTGGGGAGGTACTGGGTTCTTTATGTTTTATTGGTTGATGTCGGCGACATTCAGGGTGAGTGATAAGTTCGCCAAGTTGCGAACCTGCTCAAGCTCTCCTTGTAGCTCCAGTATCTTTTGTTCCAATCTCAAGACTAGATCGTTTGGTTCTGGGGTACTCCGGCCATCTGAAGTCTCTGCATTCTCAACATTCTCCTTTCGAATACCGCTTAAGTCGTCCATTTTTGTTTTTCCTTTGACTTTTGTATTGCTTGGAGGAAGAGGATGTGGAGGGCTTCTGGATCTGGTATGATACGCTGATGATGCCAGTATGAGTGAACCAACCTTAGGGAATGGGAATAATCAAAATAAAGAGAAAACAAAAACGTAACAAGTTTTTGAAATGTTGCGGTAATTAAACACATATTGCGGGAATATAAATCTGCATCCTAATTTGGGAGCCTCGTTGTGCCCGAGGTAGGTCTAGCGACAAAAAGACTTGGAGAACTTTAGATGCCAACAAATGCCTCATCTCATAATATGAAAAATAGACGAATCCCAAAACGACACTAAGATAATAGAAAAGTAAGTCACTATTGGCACTTGGCCTTATTACATTTTATGAAAGCAAATAAATCTAGTCTATTTGGTCCCAGAAGGACCTTCCCCAGATTCGATCTTCCTGACTCCATCGTACAGGTCTCCCAGCTCGCGCAGACCCACCAGCAAGTAGGCTCTGGCCAGATGTCCTCCTTCAGTTCCTTCAGCGTTCTGGCAATCCTCAATCCTCCTTCTGACTTTACCCTCCAGCTCCACTATTCCTCGTTCCAGATATTCCAACTTCCTGTTGGAAGTGACTGCCATTTATTTCCATTCTTCGATCAACCTCACATTCCTCTCATATATTTCTCGGTGCTCATTCTTAGAGTCGTGGACCCTCTTGCGCAGCCTGTTGTATTTGACTTGAGCTTCAGCTTCTTCGTCTATGATTCTATTCTCTCGACCGGCTCCTGGCCTCACCATTCCTTTTATATTATCTTCTAACCATGCCGGGTAGAGAGGTTCGCACCCTGCATGATACCTGTCAGGCTCAATGGTGTTCTTTTCCACACTGATTTTGCAGTGCCACATGTGCTGGGCTTGGCACTTGTAAGGGACGTCGTCGTCTTGAAAGTCTGCTTTGAAATGACTCATCTTGGCAACCCTTGGTACAACCTGTTTCCTACCTGCTTGCCTCATAACTCGGATAGGGACATAAGGGTATATTCCTCCCAACCCAATCAGCACCAAGCGTGGAGCGTCCCTGGATCTGATGATAAATTCGTCCGTTGGGAACCATTCAAACATCCATTGCACTTGTTCCTCGGTCAGATTGTCGAAGAACTCTACCCACTCTTTGGCACTTTTCGGCTGAGCAAACCTGTCCGGAATGTAAGTCATCCGCTTGGGGTGATAGAAGGCAATATGGTCATTCCAAGCCCTTCACGAAAATTCTTGGCGATACTGGCCACTTTGAAGATGTTCTAATAACCACAACTGCAGCAACAGATTACAACCCTAGAAATGCTTGACCCCTCTTTGACAGCGCTCCAGAGCCCTGTAGATGTCGGCTATGATCATGGGGACTATGGTGTATGTCTGGCCATTGATCCCTTTCATCAGAGTCTTGGCGACCACGGCCAACCTAGTGTGGATTCTTTCCCTTTTCATTGGGAATACTATCAGGCCCAAGAAGTACACAATGAACACGAACACTCTGCGGTGGATGTGGCCCAAAGAAGTGATAGAAAGCTCGTCATGGAAGGTACGGTGTGACTTGCTATGGTCATATCTCTCATACAGATATTCGAAGGGTATGTAGGATTCCTTCAAGCATCCCAAGTCAGCATTTTTCTTCAGCCCCATCATCTTTAAAAATCCTTTACCAGTACGGTTCTCCGGCACCAATAACCCAGGGCTATCCCAAGTCAATCCTGTAAGTCCCCCGATTTCTTTTAGAAGTGGTGTCATTTCTATGTCGCCAAAATGAAACACTGCCCTTTCACTATCCCAGAACAAAGTGGCAGCCTCGATCAACCTATTGTTTGGCTCAATGTCTAGTAGAGAAGGCAAATTGCCCAAGTGCTTCCTTACGTGTTTCTTGTCACTTGAGGAAAGGTCTTCCCACCAATCTAGCAGCAATTAGAGGTGTTTAACAGGCGGGCTGGGACGGGCTGAACAAAAAAAAACCAACCCGTTCGTTAACAGACCGAGTTGGTTAGCGGGCTGATAGCGGGTTAGGAATTTGCGGGTTTTTGTGGGCCCGTCCGGGTTCGGGCTTAACGGGCTTGGGCGGGCTGTGCTAAATTTTTTTAATTAAATTTTGTTAGCAACGGTAAACAAATTAAAAAAATAAAAATTTAACCCATTAACGGGCTGAACCGGGTGTCGCGCTCCCTCTTTCTCGCGAAATCGGGCTTATGACATTTGGGAAGACAACTCGTTACCTTTTTGGGAATTGGGTTTAAAGGAATTGAAGAGTCGCCACCTAATGATTTAAGTGCATTAGGACACTAAGAAGGGTTTTTGTTTGGATAACCAGAGATTGGGTAAGGGCTTGAAATTATTCCAAGGGGAAGGTGTTAGGCACCCCTCAGAATCCACTAGTGTGGTTCCCGCCCAAGCTATTGTTGTGACTTTAAGTACAAACAACACGTAAGCAAGTAAGACTTTCAAATAAGAGGGGATTTCACCTAATGGTTGCAAATTGATGAAGTTAAAAAGAAACGGAAGGCAAGCTGAACTTTGAGAAAAACAATTTAAAATTTGAAAATAAACAATGAAATAAACAAGTAAAAGAGAGGGGGGGGGGGTCCTAGGTTTATAAATAATATGGATCACCCCACACAACACCCGGTAATCACTTATACACGTGGTGTTATCGCGTGGTCATCATATCCCCGTTAAGGTATTAAAGCGCGGAATAGTCTCGTTTTCTTATTGCATGCTATTACCCGCCCCAATCCTAATAGTCCCGGAAGCATTTGGGACTACTAATCCTAAAGGGAAGGGATGTTGGGATTTTATAGTTTCAAAGGTAAAAATACTAAGGCGACAAGCAAGAACACATAAAACAAGTATGGGGAAAGCACATAAACAAATAAGGCTCAAACAGGCCTCCTTAGATCAAAGAAAAACATATAGTTTAGCATGTCTTGCACGTACTGATTAAGGTCTGATTAAGTTTAAAAGAGGTTGAGGTAGACTGATTTATTTTATATTTTCAGATAAGAAGTCCGAATTAGGCCTGCCTGCTGGTCGTAATTGATAAAGACTGATTCAGTTTATAAGCTTATCCTAAGGCTTGCCTAAGTGATAGACGAAAACCTATAGGCATGATATCTATAGATTTCAGAAACAAGAGGTATGCTGATTGCAGATTGACTTAGGAAAAGGTTGCCAATTTTAACGGAAAGGAGTACAAGTTCTACAGTTGATAATTCATTACTACTGACAGTTTAAACTTGCAAACGAGTGAGGCGATTCAGATTTGATTAGAACCCCTATAGGCATGCTTTCTACGTGTTTGTTGACTTTAAACACTATTATAGACATAGAGAAGTGCAGCAATCCTACAACATGATATCTAGGTGTTACATTTTTTTATTACGAGGATGATATCTGATTACATTGGTTATTATAGCCTATAAACACGTTTGCCTAATGAGAGATGAGTATGCAAGAACTAGAAAGGACCTATAGGCATATTATCTACATACATGTGCATCCTATAGACATGGTGTCTATGTATGAGTGCAGAAATTCCTATAGGCATGTTATCTAAATGAGAATGCAGAAGTTCATAAGTTCCTATAGATAAGTTATCTACATGGTATGCAGAAATTCACAAGTTCCTATAGACAAGTTATCCACATGATATGCAGAAATTCACAGGTGAACTATAGGCAGGATATCTACATGAAAAATGCATAAATCTTATTGGCATGGTAACTACATGAAAATGCAGAAGTTCCTAGATGAAAAATACAGAAATTAGAGATTCCTATAGGCAAGTTATCTACCCATATACATGCATGGTTACCCCTCCCTTTTTACTAATCATCCCCAAAAGTGTATTACAGTCCAAAGAAAATAAAGAAAATATACCAGAAATTGAAAATTACAACCAAGAAGAGCCTGATTCAGACTTCCTGTATGAAGTATGAAGTAAAACAACTCTAAAGATCAATGTTCAAAGCCTTTCTACCACCTGGGTGTGTCAGAATTCCCTAAGAGCTTCACATGAACTCCGGGCAGTGCTTACACCCCAAATAAATTACCAGACAAGGACATAGTGCAGTGTGGAAGAGACAGCCCTCAAGTGTCCAAGTTCATAGGGAACTCAGGGTCCCAAGGCAAGTCTCACAAGAGGGGGGCAGAACTTAGGAACTAAGAGAGGGTGCAAGTGCAGGATTCTAAAAGAGGAAAGGGGAAAGGAAACAATTTACATTGATACACATAGGGGTATAGGGAATAGGGAGATAGTAAAGGAAAAGCAAAGGCATGCTGGTGGGGCATACTCAGCATTGAGAAATGCTGGCCTACCCCGTAAGCCTGTTAGAATACATTGTTTAGAAGTTAGGATCCTTTAAGGGATCAAGTTCAAACCATAGACAATAACTTGCACATTTCCATGTTTTAAACTGTAACTCAAAACACATAAAGGGAATAGGGAAGAGGAGTTTATAACAGAAACAAACAAAAGAAATCAACATGCTAGTTTAAGTATTTAAATCTGCAGAAGTAGTAAAGAGACAGAGATGTAGAAAGCTGTAAGTAAACACATTGTGGTGATGATGTTAATTAGAATTAGGATATACCAGTTTCAAGGAAACAAATAGGAAAAGCAGTAGTTTTGTGAAAGTCAGAATGCAGACAAGAAGAGAGAGTTCTCTTATGTGAGAGTAAGAGTTCAGAAGAATTATGAATTGTAGTAATGGAGGACTATTAAAAATCGTGTCTAGTGTGAAAGAAAAGTAGTGTATTTATAGTGCAGAAAGCAGGCAGAAATAAGGTAAGAAAATAGTTCGAAAATTGATTGTCAATCAATTACACAAAGCTTCCCTTAATTAAGGGATTCGGATTCAAACGGGTAAAACCAATTAAGGAAAGAAATTAATCAAGCACTTTGTGCTAAGTAGTAAATTAGGGGCAAATACATAAAGGCTATTTAAGGACAAGGTCTTTGAAGTACACCGTTGTACAATTTAAGGAAAGAAAATCAATTAACAGCCAAGAAATTTGAGACCAGAGATTTTGTATGAATGAACCAAGTCAGAAAGATGGCAAAGATTTTTAACTTAAGGAAAATCAGCAAACAAATCAATTAGACCTATTTAAAAGGAATTCTGAATCAATCACAAGTTTGAAAACCTTTTTTGAAGAAAGATTCATCACATATAAAAGCATACAGACACGTTAAACATGAAGGAAACTTTGTCATGCCCTTGTAAAAATAAGTAGAAAGAATCCAGTGTAGAAGAGTTTAGCAAAAGGTTCATCATTGTATGAAAACAAAGGTGTAAACTCAGTTCAGAGACTCAAAGTCAGTCTGACAGAGTTAGGGGTTTCGAAATGAAACCCTAGTTCAAGCAAACCATAAAGCAAGGATGAGAGGGCAGGAAATTGAATCAAAATCATGTTCAGAAGTTTCAGAAAAGGACAGGCTTCTTCAACAACAGAACTTATGAAGAATGTGATAGCAAAGTAACATGCAATCACAGTAGAGGGATTCAAAGAACACAATGGCAAATACTAATAAGAACAGTAGAAAAGCATGCTTAGAAGAAACTTAAACAGGGCTCAGTAGGAGGCAAACAAAGAAAATCAAAAATTTAGCAGGAAAATACAGTAGAAGAACACAAGAACACCGGAAAAGTATAGCAGAAAAGCATATAGGAATACACAGTAAGATAAACATATAAGAACATGGTAAAAATACAGTAGAGAAGTCTACGAGACCATAGTATAGAAAAACACAGTAAGAGAAGCATACAAAAGATGATATGAGAACACAGCAGAGGCAAACACACGAATAACAAAGAAGAAAAATCATAAAACACTTAAACACTTTCCAGAAAACTCTAAATCGGAAAAAAAGGGTGTTGAAAGTAATTTTCAAAATAAAAGTTAGGGAAATCGTTTGAAAACTCAAGTAGAGCATAGATACACAATAGATCTAAAAAGAATAGGAGAAAAACCTCGAAGGGTTAGGGTTTCAGAAGAACCCTAGAATGAGAAAGGCTTTGAAAAGGTCATTGACCTGAGTCGGAGAAGTTAGAATCAGGCTCAGAAGACCAGGATACGTCGGAGCAAGGCCGGAGATGGTCGTAAAACCTCAAGCCGGCAAAGGTCTGGATGAAAACCTTCGAGGTCAGACCTCGAATCATTCAGGTACCAGGAACATAGGAGTAATAGGAGGTGAGTATAGGACCCCCATGGCCTGAAAAGCCATGATTTCCGGTGGGTTTCACGGTAGAGGTGGTAGGAGACGATTAGGGTTCCAGGAATGTTCGAGAGAGTTTGAGAGAAGGGGGTGTTTAGAGGCGGCTGATTAAGTGAAATGATTTTAGGGTTGGGGGGTTTGGAAAATTAAAAAGGAATGGAGGGATCGTGGCCGTTGATCATTTTGATCAACGGCCTGGCTTTATTATGGAGCCGGGCGGGTTGGATCAAATGGGTCAGGGGTCGGGTAATTTAGGAATTGGGCTGGTCCGTTTGAAATCAAAATTGGGATTTAATTGGGGGGTTGATTTGGGCTACAATTGAAATAAAATATGGCTAGTATTTAAATAGCCACTTTTCCCTTTTTATTTTATAAAAATAGTAAAATGATTTCTGAAAACAAATTAAAGGTGCTAAATTAATTAACAATACATAAATATTAAATTAAAAATACTGGAATCAATTTTATAATTATAAACGCAATTAATTCTTAAAATAGGCTAATATTGCAATTATATGCAATTTAGCTTTAAAAATACTAAATAAGTTTGTAAAAATGTGCAAAAAATTACCTTACCTATATTTTGGGATAAATATGGGAATAAATAAATTACTCACCAAAATGATAATCTGAGGAATAATTATTGGTTTTTTGTATAATAAATTGATTTAAAAATCCTTTAAAAAATTAGGAAAAATACTAAAACATTTGGACACACTTATATATGCAGACATATGTTATTTTGAAAGTATTTTGCATATAAAAAATATACAGAAAAAAATTAGGTATCAACACCGGGCTGCAGCCCGTTAACGGGTTAGCGGGGTTAGCGGGTTCCGGTGCACCGGTATCCAAAATGTGTTCGTCTAAAACCCGCTCCCCGTCCAACCCGTCCCAGCGCGCCCTATATGCTACAGTGTCGGGCTGACCCGGGCCGAACCGGGCTGAAAACGGGTCAACCCGGCCCGATTAACAGGTATAGTAGCAATGGTGGAATGTTGCTGACCATACCGAATCTGGGACCTCGTGCCTCATTTTCTGCAAAACAAAAAGGTTAGGCCCTTCCCCCCCACCAGACTCGACTATTTGTACATTCATGATTAGCATATTGGCATTTAGTTCTCCAAATTAATGCATAGAACGTGGTTGTGTCCGTAGGGATTATGAAAACCCCGGTGAACTTTTGGATAAGGCTCGTCTTAAAGGATCATTATGTGGACAACATATTAATCTGACTAGGTTTGACCATGATGCATGCACAATTTCAATTAGAATAAGGTTACTATGGGGGTCTAGACTGGTACCCTCAAGCGGACAACTTGAGGGGGAAAGGCACGGAACCATCGACTGCACCGCTGATCGACTAGTTTTACCGCAAATAAGCCTTTCCGAATTTAAGGGTGATAAATTGGAAGATCGCAACCACTCATCAAGCGTTGCTATAGGATTTGATACGCACGAGTGGAATATGATGTGGAGTATATGCAACAATAATAGCATGCTGTCAAGTATTTGCACGTAAGAAAATAATAAATGTAGTATTTAAATAATTGAAAGACAGTTACGGAAAAAGAAAACAAAGAGACAAGTCAGTTTCAGAAGATAAAAGAAATTATAAATAAGCAGTTAAATGCAAATAAAGGGGAAAGGGTATATGGGATAAGGCATGCTTGGACTAATTCAAAAAATAAGTTCGTTATGGTAAGAGCCTAGAACATCCCCAACAGAGTCGCCATGCTGTCGCGCCCCCTTTTTTCCTCTTTCGCGGAGAACGTCCGGGTTTCGACATTCATGGGGGAACAACTCTTTCCTTTTGGGAATTGGGTATTTGAAGAGTCGCCACCTAACGGATTATGGTGCGTTAGGGCACCTTGAGCAATTAACTCATGGACTAGTTTGCATCACCAGAGATTTAGGGTAAGGGCTCGAAATAACCTTGAGGGGAAGGTGTTAGGAACCCCTCGCGGTCCATAACGGTGGGTCCCGGCCGAACTTATATGATACCCCTCGCGGTCCACAACGGTGGGTCCCAGCCGAACTTATATGAATCAGTCATTTGAACAAGTAAACAATTTCACCACATATTTGCAAATAAAGGGGGCATATTTTCATATTCTAAACACAGGTACGATTCAGGCAAGAGATAAAATTGCACATGTATATGTAAAGAGAAGAAAGTTTATAAAATTAAAACACATATGGAATTGGAAAACAAGGGGGTCCTAGGTTGGTTAGCCTACAGGATCATACCCACACAATGCCCGGTAATCACTCCTCAAAGAGGGGCTACACGTGGCATTAGCGTGTAGTCATCATATCCTTACTACCCAATCCCCTCCCCTTGGTCATAGCCTAAAGCGTTCTAGCAACCTTGAAAGATATCCTATGCGTGCACTACCCGACCCTTCCTCGTGGCCTTGGAGGTATTTAGGACCTCTAATTTAGGTAGTTCTAGACCATCCTAAGGTGTTTAAAGGAGAAAAGTCTAAGCGTCAACCAAAACAATTAGGACTGCATTTAAAGGGGGGAACAATTAAAGGCTCACATTTTACCTCCACAGGCAGAACAAATAAGTGCACGTCTCAAACAACTGTTTCAGGTATTTAAGAGAGAAACCTTAGAACATGATATCTAGGTGAGCAAAGAGTATACAATATTGAATTAGGACCAAAGTGTCAAAGAGCTGAATCCTACTTGCCTACTGATTCTTTTAAACCTGTTGAATGTGAGCAGTCTCAAATAGCGAAGCGCAGTTTTATAGTTGCAGGATTTTAATCGCCCTATAGGCTTGCCTAGGCGCGTAATAGTGATATCCTATGAGCATGATATCTATATTGATTGGGAATGTAGAAAACAGTAAGCGGTTTTAAACGGGCCATTTGGATCTTATAGGCATGCTTTCTAGTAATGTTACTTAAGGCAGCTGATAACTGTGATTTTGACACGTTTTATGCCCATACTTGCCTATGCTTTATGTATGATTTGCCATAAAATATACTCAGAATGCTTATAAGTTGCGCTTGATCGTAGGTTTGAGCAACAAGGTGACGAAAGTCAAGAATCGGCTCGAAACGGAGTGAAACCTGCTCAAGTGTCAAAGATCATGAAAGCATGGATATTCAGAACTTGGTGCGGACCGCACCATCATGTCATTCGGCCGCACCACTGAAGTTCAGAGAGTGGCATTCTCAGCTCCAACCAATGCGGCCGCGCTGCAAGTTCACGCGGTCCGCACCACTGAAGTTCAGAGAGTTGGCATTCTCAGTCCTAGCTCATGCGGCCGCACTACAAGTTCACGCGGTCCGCACCTCAAAAGTTCAGAGACCATCACAAGCCACTCATGCGGCCGCACTACAAGTTCACGCGGTCCGCGCCAGTCATCATGCGGCCGCACTTCATCATTGTGCGGTTCGCGTCAACATCTTCAGAAAGCAAGTCTCAAAAGTAAAGCAACCCAGTGCGGCCGCGTGTCGTCATCAGGCGGACCACACAGACCCCGCAGGGGTATTTTTGTCCGGTTTTTCTTAACTTAGTATAAATAGAATATTTGCCATTTTTTAGGGTACGGATTAGATACAGAACAGCTGCTGCACTCGTGAGACAAAAGTCTTAGCCTATTTTGGGCATTTTTCATTGTGTTTAACGTGGATTCTTGTAGTTTTACCTTCTAGTTAATTAATATGTTCATTTTATCTATTTCTCCTTGAATTTTTGTTGTTATTATGGCAAGCTAAACCCATAAGCTAGGGTTGTGGCTCAACCCTAGTCTGGGTAATTAATGGGTATGATTGTTTAATGCTTGAATGATGTNGTCCGTTTTTGATTTTTCTTCTTTTGATTTTCAAATTTTGTAGTTAAGAGGACCTCAGGCAAGCTTCACTTGGGCCTAACACATTTGCCTTTGATCCCATGGTCAAAGACATAAGGTTGTGTTTAGGATGGTGAAAAATTGTGGCCTTGAGACTCTTGTGTTGACAAAACAATCATCATATGGTCGTGTGGGGGCCATTGTGTGCTTGAATTGGAACTAAGGTCGTTGTGGGCTCTCAACTCGATGTCTTTAGCAAACCCTGAGTGTGTGTGTGGTGAGAATTTGAATCATGAGTCTAAGTTCCAAGCCAATGGTCTAGAACTTGCCCTGAATGTTTGTTGAGGCGAAATCATAGGTGAAACTTGACTTGAGAAGTGAACATAGGCCCTCCTTGATCCGAACTTCCAAATTTGAACAATTTCCATAACCTACCAATGAAATAATCCCTAGTTCAACCCTTTTGAGCCTTAACCTTCTTCTTTCATGAACCAAAGCTACAAGCCGATACCCGTTCTCAATGAGACTCTCTCTTGGCACCCAAATCTTCCCTTAAGCGATGGCAAATACCTAAGTTTGGGGGGTTGAGGCAAGAAAGGACTCAATGCGGTAAAAAGGCACAAAAGCAAAAGAAAAGGGAGGCAATGAAAAAGAGAAAAAGACAAAAAGAGATGCAAAAGTGAATAAGAACCGAAAAAGGGGATTCAAAGAAAACAAAGTGAAAAAAGGTTGTGTAAAAGTAGAAAAAAGAAGAAAGGTTTGAAGTGCAAAAGAAAGAGTGACAATGTGTCTCTCTAACCCCTTGAAAAAAAATTGAAAGAAGTGAAACACTCAAATGAGTCGAAAAGTATGCCATGAAGAATCAAAAGAAGTGCTAAAGGGAAGATTGAACCTAAATGAACAAAAACTTATCCTACCTTCACCCAAAAGCCTTCACAAAGACTCCTCAAAAGCCCTATATGATCTTGAGTTGAGGAAAACCTACATTAGTGGATACTTACATAAGGGGCAAGCATATGGTACCTAAAGCTGGACTTATGACCTTCTTTGTGAGAGAAATGAGTGAAAACGAAAATTCATCAACCTCGGGTTGTGTGGCAATACTCTAAAAAGTGAGGTTCGCTTAGGGAGAGTTGAGGATGTGTGAGTTTGGGTCCCACAAAGACCAAGGTATTTGAGAAAAGCGCCTTGATGAAATGAGTCAACCCTTGATGCTCTCGTGTCACATTTGAACCATAGTTCTTAAAAGATTAAAAATGTGTTAATGATGCATTCGTATTGAGGGCAATTGTTAGTCCCAATTGATGCGTGATGAGGCTTCCTTAGGATAAGTTGGAATTACTTGGATGTTTACCTTTGAGGGGTGGGTCTTGTTTTACTTGCTTGAGGACAAGCAAAGGTTTAAGTTTGGGGGAGTTGATAACTGTGATTTTGACACGTTTTATGCCCATACTTGCCTATGCTTTATGTATGATTTGCCATAAAATATACTCAGAATGCTTATAAGTTGCGCTTGATCGCAGGTTTGAGCAACAAGGTGACGAAAGTCAAGAATCGGCTCGAAACGGAGTGAAACCTGCTCAAGTGTCAAAGATCATGAAAGCATGGATATTCAGAACTTGGTGCGGACCGCACCATCATGTCATGCGGCCACACCACTGAAGTTCAGAGAGTGGCATTCTCAGCTCCAACCAATGCGGCCGCGCTGTAAGTTCACGCGGTCCGCACCACTGAAGTTCAGAGAGTTGGCATTCTCAGTCCTAGCTCATGCGGCCGCACTACAAGTTCACGCGGTCCGCACCTCAAAAGTTCAGAGACCATCACAAGCCACTCATGCGGCCGCACTACAAGTTCACGCGGTCCGCGCCAGTCATCATGCGGCCGCACTTCATCATTGTGCGGTCCGTGTCAACATCTTCAGAAAGCAAGTCTCAGAAGTAAAGCAACCCAGTGCGGCCGCGTGTCATCATCGTGCGGACCCCGCAGGGGTATTTTTGTCCGGTTTTTCTTAACTTAGTATAAATAGAATATTTGCCATTTTTTAGGGTACGGATTAGATAGAGAAGAGCTGCTGCACTCGTGAGACAAAAGTCTTAGCCTATTTTGGGCATTTTTCATTGTGTTTAACGTGGATTTTTGTAGTTTTACCTTCTAGTTAATTAATATGTTCATTTTATCTATTTCTCCTTCAATTTCTGTTGTTATTATGGCTAGCTAAACCCATAAGCTAGGGTTGTGACTCAACCCTAGTGTGGGTAATTAATGGGTATGATTGTTTAATGCTTGAATGATGTTGGGTGTTTGATATTTGGGTTATTTTTATGTTTTCACTTGGATTTGATGGTTGCAAACACTAAGTCTAGCTTTGTGAGTTTTGACCCTTCTTGAGAAAGAGTGTCTAAGACTCCAAAATTAACCCAACAAGGAATTGGGATGGACCTATGAGAATAGTAGTCCCAATTAACGGGTAAAACCTCGAGAGAACAATTACCCAACTTGAACCCTAAGTTGCTTGGTTTATTAGCCTACCCAATTGGTCTCGAGAGAGTCAATTGGGCAAAATCATTTTCTCTACCGAGAGGTGTGAGAGTGAGTGCTATCGTGCAACGGTTATATCATAAGCCCCATAATCATCATTCTCGTATTAGGAATCTCTACCCGTTAGTTGACCACCTAGGTAAATGCCACGACCCTAGTGCCGTTCTCTATCTTGCATATAACCGAGACTTGATATTTTAGCATAATTTAGTTATAATTAGTAGTTGTTAAATTTTAGTTGATAATCACAAAGAAAAACCCAAAAAATGATAGAAGATCAATTAGAAGCAAACTCGCATTTCTAGGCTAAACAAATATCCAACTCCCTTCCTAGCTCCCTGTGGAAATTGACCCCGATACCACTATTGGGTAAAAGTATTAGCGCCCACTCTTCCTAAGGTTGAGTCTGCTGCGACCTAATCAGGAAACCAAAGGGGAATCACTTTGAGGTAATATTCTTGACTTCATAACTCATTTATATGTGATTAAAGGTCTAATTAGTGGTGAAAATTAGGGAAAAATCAGTGCAAAATAGGTAATTAGGGCTTGAAATTAAGAGACCTTAAAATGGGTATTTGAGGGGTCAATTGAACTCTGATTTCAGTGTTCTTGATATGTATATACTCGTGAGAGTACGAGGGTTCTGAAAATCTAAATTTTACCCGATTCTGAGGCGTGGGCCCGAGGGGCATTTTGGCCATTTTACCTAATTTCGCGTAGTAGCTTAGAATTTGTTTGTAGAATCAGTTACGTGAAGTGTTATTTATATTATGTAATTGAATTGGATAGATTTGGGCCATTTGGAGTTGAGTACTCGTGGCAAGAACGTGGTTTCGCGTTGATTTTGAGCCGGTTCGAGGTAAGTATCTTGCCTAACCTTGTGTGGGAGACTTCCCCTTAGGATTTGAGTCTTCTATACTAATTGTAGTCCGTGCATGCGAGGTGACGAGTGTGTGCTCGGACTTATTTGTGGGAAATATGCTTTAGGGTTCTTAGGTCCTTACGTTCAATATGTAGGAAGTATTCCGTTATGATTGAGTGTAATAATTGCTTAAATTGTCCCTATATGCTCCACATGATGTTGTTAGCTTTCCTCTAATTCTTACGTGTTGCGTTGACCCTTAGTTTCCTTAATTGAAGTGATTGCCTTCCTTACTACTTTGATACTTCATGATTGTGAGTTCCTCTATGACTTCGTGCAAATAGATTACATGTCCAATCGTTGTGGTTCCCTGTGTAGTTATCACTTGCCTATTATGTCTTGTTGTTTAGTTGAGGTTTCATTGTGAAGTAATTGTTGGTACCAGTTTGGTTATAGCTGATTCCCTTGCCGGGACATATTTCATTCTTACTGTGGGTTCCCTTGCCGGGATGTGTTTATTCTTGTTGTTGACTCCCTTGCCGGGATATTGTTGTTTACTTATTATTCCCTTGCTAGGATTCTTTGCGATTGGTGTTGATTTGTATACATGGGATCGGCTTGCACGCCGCAGCATAGTATATGATTTGGATCGGGTTGCACGCCGCAATAATATTATATGATTTGGATCGGGTTGCACGCCGCAATAATATTATATGATTTGGATCGGGTTGCACGCTGCAACAGTATTATATGATTTGGATCGGGTTGCACGCCGCAACAATATTATATGATTTGGATCGGGTTGCACGCCGCAACAGTATTATATGATTTGGATTGGGTTGCACGCCTCAACAATATTATATGATTTGGATCGGGTTGCACGCCGCAACAGTATTATATGATTTGGATTGGGTTGCATGCCGCAACAGTACTATACGATTGGGATCGGGTTGCACGCCGCAACAAGAAAGAATGAAAGTGAATATTGATTCTTATGGTGAGAACGAGAGTAAAAGCACGAAGGGTGATGCCGTGCACTTTCTGTTGTTGTGTTTATTTGTTGTTATCAATACAAGTGTTTTAACTATTTAATTTCCTTTATTGCTGTGATCCTTTTTGTTGGAACCTACAGTGTTTTCAATACTTTGCCGTATTTATATATATACATTCCAATACTTCAAACTTCAAAAATTGTTACATCTTTAATTCAATTAGTTTCTCAATTATATCCCCTTAAACCGTCTGTGGTCGTATTTTACTTAAAAAGGAATTTCTACTAAGTTTTAAGTTATTAACTCCCATGTTAAAGATTATAATCCAGTCGATGTTGTATTTTAATTGAAAGGGGTACTTTCTTTACTCAAATAATTTCAAAAGAAATAACCTCATCTTTTCTCGCTGACTTTCCTAATTAGCTTAGAAATTGTAATTTACTTATACTAGGTAAATGAGACTAATTGAACATCTTGAGTGCATTTGTATGGACATTATATATAGTATAGCATGTGGATTTTGTTGTTAAAAGTGAGATGGGAAATATGGGGGCACAAGGTGCCATGTGTGCTGAAGGTTCGGAAGTTGGAATTATGATATGAGAAACCGAGGATTGAGATGGTCGGGATTGTGTATTAGACATGATGTGATTGATTGAGTTGGTATTGCCTTCTTTATTTGAATACATTCTTACTTGCCTCTGTTCCTGTTATGTCAGTGTTGATTTACTTGGTTATCTGACTTACTTGGTTATCTGATTTACTTGGTTATCTGACTTACTTGGTTATCTGATTTACTTGGTTATTTGATTTACTTGGTTATCTAATTTACTTGGGTATCGTTCGTTACTACCCGTGTTCTCCCTTTATTGTTCCTACTGTTTGTATATTGATTTCTCTCCGCTATTGATATTATCTCGTTATCTTTATCTCGATATTTTACTATCATGTCTTGTTCATTTTATTTGACCAGTAGCTGTCTTAACTGTTCCTCGTCACTACCCCACCGAGGTTAGTCTTGATACTTACTGGGCACCGCCGTGGTGTGCTCATACTACACTTCTGTACATTTTTGTGTACAGATCCAGGTATTGATCGATAGTAGTTGTGCGGGTCATCGCGGTGGAGACTCACGGTAACCTGTTGTTGCATTTGCAGGCCTCGGAGTCACCTTCGTTTGTATTTACGTTCCATTGATTCCTTCTCGTTCTGGAACAGTGTTGTATTTATTTTGTATAACTACTCTTAGAAAGGCTTATGACTTGTACCATCGATTTTGGGAATTGTGATTTATTGATAGTTATTTAATTTGAAGTCAGTAAATGTTAATGTCATTTCAGTAAATGTTAGGCTTACCTAGTTTAGAGACTAGGTGCATCACAACTCCTTCGGAGGGATTTTGGGTCGTGACAGATATACTCTATATTATTAAGCACTTAGCCTTAGTCCTTATTAGACATAGTGCAGGCAAAATACCCTCATTTTCTCCTACTTAAATATCAATAGTCCCTCATAAAAATATCAACCAAAAAAAAAAGTACTTCCCCGTAAAAAATCTAGATCACACTATAGATACAAATTATCCACCAATTAAAAGTGTGGCAAAATTATACAAGCAAAATCAAAGAGACAATAAATGCCCCTTTGCTTGCTGCTGCTGTGATTTTATATGGCCCGTCCCAGTTGGTTCCCAGTTTTCCTTCATTTGTGTCTCTGGTTGCTTGTGTTTTGGCCTTGTGGACGTAGTCCCCGACTTTGAGTGGTCGTATTTTGGCCTTCTTGTTGTAGTACCTTTCCGCTTGTTGTTTTTGGGCTACCATCCTTACATGAGCCATATCCCTTCGTTCTTCTACTTCTTCCAGGTCCTGTATTTTGTTCTCATTGTTGTTTGGTCCACTCTTATTAGAGTATCTCAGGCTAGGCTCTCCGACCTCAACAGGTATAACAGCGTCAGTCCCGTAGACTAATGAATATGGCATTTCACCCGTGCTGGTTTTTTGGCGTGGTGCGGTAGGCCCATAATACCTCTGGTAGCAGTTCCGGCCATAGCCCTTTGGCGTCATCGAGCTTTTTCTTTAGTATATTCAGTATTGTTTTGTTGGAGGATTCTGCTTGACCATTGCCAGCGGGATGGTATGGCATAGAGAGTATTCGCTTGATGCTTCATTTTTTGAAGAACTCGGTCGTCTTTTTTCCGATGAACTGAGGTCCATTGTCGCAGCTGATTACTTTGGGGATGCCGAAGCGGCATATGATGTTTTTCCATATGAATGTAATAACTTCCTGTTCGCGTATTTGGGTGAACGCACCTGCTTCCACCCATTTGGAAAAGTAGTCAGTTAAAACCAAAAGGAAGCGTATCTTACCTCGCCCTGCTGGGAGGGGTCCGACAATGTCCATTCCCCATTTTATGAACGGCCATGGTGAAGTGACGGAGTGCAGGAGTTCGCCCACTTGGTGTATCATAGGTGCGTACTTTTGGCATTGCTCACATTTCTTGACGTAATCCGCGGCTTCCCTTTTCATAGTAGGCCAGTAGTATCCTGCCCGAATGAGGCATCTGATGAGGGCTCGGTTGCCTGTATGGGCACCGCAGTGACACTCATGTACTTCTTCGAGCACACGCCTTGTTTGATTTGGTCCTAGGCATTTTGCCAAAGGACCGCGGAAAGTCCTTTTATAAAGGTCATGATTTTTTAGGCTGTACCTGACCGCTTGTATTCGAAGCTTTTTGGCTTCTTTTTTGTCTTGCGGGAGTGTTCCCTCCTGCACATATGTTATGATGCGGTTGCGCCAGTCCCAAGTTAAATTTATAGAATGTACCTCGACTTGGTCTATTGATGAGTGGAAGAGGGTGACCACGTTTTCCTTGGTGATATTTTTGGTTGCTGCTGCCAATTTGGCGAGACCATCTGCTTCGATGTTTTGCGCCCGAGGTATCTGGTCGAATCGGCATTCGTTGAATTCTGGCAGTAGCTTATGGATTTCTTCCCGGTACTTCTGTAGCCTTTGCTCCTTGATTTGGAAAGTCCCGGTAACTTGGCTAACAACGAGTTGTGAGTCGCATCGGAGGATGACTCGTTGTGCACCATATTTGAGGGCCAGTTTTAGTCCTGCAATTACGGCCTCATACTCGGCCTCATTGTTAGTCATTTTGGGACATCGTACGGATTGGCGAATCACTTCGCCTATTGGGACTTCAAGTACGAGTCCCAATCCAGACCCCGACGCATTAGATGCGCCGTCGGTGTAGAGGACCCAGAGGTCGGGTCGTCCAGGGGAGGTGCGAAGTGCTTCTTGCTCGACCTCGGATAATATTTTTATACTGAAGTCGGCGACGAAATCGGCGAGTACTTGAGATTTTATCGCAGTTCGCGGCTGATATGTTATATTGTGCTCGCTCAATTCTATGGCCCATTTGGCCAATCTACCCGACAGTTCGGGTTTGTGCAGGATGCTCCTGAGGGGGAAGGTGTTCACCACCTTTATGGGGTGACATTGAAAATATGGTCTAAGCTTCCGTGAAGCTATGACCAATGCCAGAGCCAATTTTTCGAGGTAGGGATACCTCGTTTTGGCGTCAACCAATGTGTTGTTGATGTAATAAATCAGAGATTACGTACCTTCGTTTTTGCGGACCAAAACCACGCTTACCGCGACTTCGGAGACAGCTAGGTAGACAAGGAGGCATTCGCCTGGGTCTGCCTTGGCGAATAATGAGGGCGAGGACAAGTATGTTTTTAGTTTTCTCAGGGCGTCGACACATTCTGAATTCCACTGGAGCCCGTTGTCTTTCTTTTGCACATTGAAAAGTTTATGGCATCTATCCGATGACCGTGAGATGAACCTTGACAGGGCGGCTATCCGACCCGTCAATTTTTGTACATGTTTTTTACTGGTTAATATTTCGGGTATTCCTTCGATGACCTTGATCTGGTCTGGGTTGACTTCGACGCCTCTTTGTGATACCAAGAAGCCGAGAAATTTGCCTGAGGTCACGCCGAAGGCGCATTTTTCGGGGTTCAGTTTCATGCCGTACTGCCTCAATATGTTGAAAGCTTCCTTCAGGTGATTGATGTGGTCTTCTTTTCTTTTCGATTTAACCAGCATGTCGTCGATGTAGACTTCCATTGTTTTGCCGAGTTGATCTTTGAACATCTTGGTGACCAACCTTTGGTATGTCGCTCCTGCATTTTTCAGTCCGAACGGCATGACTCTATAGCAGTATGTTCCCTGGTAAGTGATGAAAGTAGTTTTCTCTTGGTCCTTTTCCTCCATAAGGATCTGGTTGTAACCCGAGTAGGAATCTAAGAAGCTTAGCAACTCGTGTCCTGCTGTTGCGTCGATGAGCTGGTCGATATATGGCAATGGAAAGGAGTCTTTTGGGCATGCTTTGTTCAGGTCCGTAAAATCAACACAGATCCACCACTTTCCATTTTTCTTCTTCACTATGACCACATTGGCGACCCATTGGGGATACTTTGACTCTCTGACGGAGCCATTGGCGAGCAGCTTATCAACTTCTTCACTGACGGCTTCGTTGATTGCAACGTTGAACTTTCTCCTCATTTGCCGCACTGGTGGATAGAGGGGGTCAACATTAAATTTGTGCGTGGCGATGTCTTTCGGGATGCCTGGCATATCTGAATGGGAGAAGGCAAATAAATTGGCACTGTCAGTTAAGAATTTATGAAACTTACCTGGTTCTGAGAGATTGTGCCCGATATAAGCCTTTTTTGTGTTGTCGTTACCGTCTAGTTGGACGGGATCAAGATCTTCTATGGGCGACTCGGCGGCTTCCACGATGTTGGGTTCCTTGATAACGTCTATCTGTACGTCGAGTTTGGTTCCCAACATCGCTAATTGCTATGCTTCCGCACTCGCTCCCTTTAGTTGTTGGGTGTGTGCGCAATCCTGGGCGATGCGATAGCATTCTTGTTCGGTGCGTTGTTCGCCCCGGATGCTGAATATTCCCCATGGAGTAGGGAACTTGATTACTTGATAGAGACTTGACCGGACGGCTCGCATGGTGTGTATCTATGGGCGCCCTATGATGGCATTGTAGGCTGTGTCTTGGTCCATGACGTGAAACGTATGTTTCCAGGGTGACTCCTCCGGCTAGGACAGGTAGCACTATTTCTCCAGAAGTTCGCTCGACTGCATTATTAATACCCGTTAGTGTTATGCAATGCGGTACTATTTTATCTTCGAGCCTCATCTGTACAAGGACTCGAGGATGGATAATACACGCGCCGCTTCCGTCGTCCACCATTATTCTTTTCACATCACTATCTGCAATTCGTAAAGTAATAACAAGAGCATCGTAGTGAGGGAAAGACAAACCGTCGGTATCTGACTTATCGAAGATGATACTATCTTCGAGGTCATCATACCGTTCGTGAGTGATCGACCGTTTGAGTTTACGTGTAGTGGTGAACTTTACATGGTTGATTGCTGTCCCGTCACCTCCACCAATAATCATTTGTATGGTACGAGCGGGAGAGGGCGGTTTTTGAGGTCCGTGGGGTTGTTCACGTCCGCGGGCAAAGTTGGCTTGTCCTCGGTCGCTCATCAGTTCTCTCAGGTGTCCCTGATTTAGCATTCTCACTATTTCCTGCCGCAGACCTATGCAGTCCTTGGTTTTATGACCTCGTTCCTGGTGGAATTCACAGAGGACGTTCGACTTTCGAGTACTTGGATAGGACTTCATCTTTTGCGGCCATTGTACCTTCGTGCCGAGCTTCTCCAGTGCGTGCACTATTTCTGAGGGGGAAACACAAAAATTATGAGCAGATAAGAGCGGAGGCATACCTCTTTCGTTTCGCTGTACTGCGGTATGCCGAGGAGGGCCATCCGTGTTCTGCGGGGGAGGTGGGATGGCTGTTCTGATGTAGGGGTGATGTCTATCTCGGCCGAGACGGGGACCCAACAGATCCCTTCGATCGTCATTATGACCACCCTTCCTTGGATCTGCTTGAACTGACATCAGTCGTTGGATCGGGCCATTGAGATCGTCCTCGTCGGCCCTTACCTCGGCGCAATAGGCGTTGTGGATTTCTTCCCAAGTGGTGGGAAGGTATTTCATGAGCCTGCTTAATAGCTTTTTGGTTGCTCTCGACCCATTCCTGCTCAACCCGTTCTGGAAGGCCGCTACCGCCATCCCCTCTGATACATTCGGTAGGCTCATTCTCACCCTGTTAAACCGGGCTAGGAAGTCCCTGAGTCCCTCGCCGAACGTTTTCCTAACGGCGAATATGTCGTTTACCCTGGCTTCCGCCTTTTTAGCACCTGCATGAGCGGTGACGAACTTGTCCGCCATTTTTTCGAACTTTGCTATTGACCGCGCCGGTAGTTGTGAGTACCAGTTTAGGGCTCCCCCTGTTAGGGTTTCGCCGAATTTTTTCAGTAGCACTGTGATACTTGTTCTTTCGAAAGATCGTTGCCTTTTACGGCTGTGACGTAGTGGATGATACGATCTTCTGGGCTAGTAGTACTGATAAGTAGGGATTTTAACATGTTTTATGCTCCTACTTGCCTATGCTTTGAATATAAATTGTTACAAAATAGTCCCAAAAGGCTCATAAGTTGTGCTTGATTGCAGGTTTGATCGACAAAGTGACGAAATGTCAAGAATCGGCTCAAAAAGGAGTGAAACCTGCTCAAGTATCAAAGACCAAGAAAACTGAGGGCAAATAAGCCTAGTGCGGACCGCGCAAAGTCGAATGCGGCCGCACTAGATGGTTCAAAGAGTTGGCAAAAGTGGGCTTCAGGCACCGCGGTCGTAGTACACATAGCGCGGTCCGCGCTGGCCCACCGCGGTCGCACTACCTTTTTGTGCGGTCCACGGACAAGAGATTCAGAGAGATGGAATTATGCCCAGTCCAAGCCATGCGGTCCGCGATCGTGATTGTGCGGACCGCACCAGCTGTCTCCGCGGCCGCGGTCCGTTTTACGCGGCCCGCGGAGCCCAAGTTCAGAGAGCCCAGAATTGAAGTCAAAGAGCCTAGCGCGGCCGCAGTCCATTTCATGCGGCCCGCGCTGACCCCGCAGGGGTATTTTTGTCCAGTTTTTCCAGCCTAGTATAAATAGAACATTTTACCATTTTTAGGTGATCAGTTATTTCCAGATTTTGGGTTGCGCTCGTGAGACTCATTTTGTAGCCATTTTTGGCATCTTAGCTTCAAATTAACGATAGATTCTTGTACTTTAACTTAGTATTTAATTAATATGTCTTGTTCTTCATCTATTTCTTCATTTTCTCCTTCAAGCATGAGTAGCTAAACCCATTAGCTAGGGTTATGGCTCAACCCTAGTGTGGGTAATTGATGGGTGTTGCCATCTAGGGTTAGATTGACTATGGGTGTTTGCTATTTGGGTTGATTTTATGTATTAATCTATAAATTGGTGGTTGCAAACACTAATTTGTGCTTTGTGGATTTGACTCTTCTTGAGAAAGAGAGTCTAAGTCTCCAAAATTGACCCAACAAGGAATTGGGATGGACTCATGAGAAATGATAGTCCCAATTAACGGGTTAAACCTCGAGAGAGTAATCACCCTACTTGAACCTTAGTTGCTTGATCTTATTTGCCTACCCATTTGGTCTCAAGAGAGTCAATTGGGCAAAATCACTCTCTCTACCAAGAGGTGTGAGAGTAGGTAAAATTGTGCAACGGTTATGGCATAAGCCCCAATTATGTCAATCGAACCTTAGTAATGTCTACCCGTCAATTAGCCACCTAGGTGATGTCACGACCCTAGTGCCCTTCTTCCCATTAGATACAACCTTAGCAATTATTTCGTAGCATAATCTAGTTTCAATTAGTAGTTTGATAATAGTAGTTTATAATTGAAAACCCAAAAATGTTGGAAGTGACATTTAGAACAATTACACGACTCTAGTCTAGATAGATACCCAACTCCAATTTCTAGCTCTCTGAGGAATTCGATCCCGACCCTCATATCGGGTAAAAGCTATTGCGACCCTCTCTTCCTACTTTATAGTAGTGTGGAGTTGGCAGCGATCAACGTTTTGGCGTCGTTGCCGGGGAGCTAATGGTTTTCGCTATCTATTTAGTTAGTTTTGTGTGTTGTTCTCCTTTCCTTCCTTATTACTAATTTTTGTGTGTGATTACTACAGGTACCCAATGGCTTTAAACGCGAACGACCCTCTTAGAAACGTGCTTGCGGGGGAGGAGGTAGATGAAATTGGAGAGGATGAGGTGCCTTTTGTACCTCCCGGACCAAGACGAGGCCGCCAGGCCAATGCTAATTACAATGTTCCAGACCCTCCTCCGCCACCTCCAAGAGCGGTTCCCAGAGTGCTACCAAATCAAGGGTACGCGAGTGACATAGTCCCTCCTAGAATCCGGGCGGGCAATTTTCAGATAACCAATGTGATGTTGACCTTACTTGAGCAGCGTGGGTATTTCACGGGTGCTGCG